>NW_008610554.1:0-821 GCF_000691845.1 Merops nubicus | reverse complement strand
ATTTCTTTTTGGAAAACTTTATTTCTTCCCCTGCTATTAGAGAAGGGGGCAAGAATTGCTTTTCTCAGGCACAGAAAACAATCCTTCACTGTTTCACTGGTCACTCCTCAAGGCCAGCAAAAGGCTAAGTCTAAGAAATGTTCCTTACCAGCTCCTGTAATATTTCTCATCCATTTATTTGTGGTCTGATAGGAACCTAAGTACAATTTCATTGTCATTTACTTTAGAACCACAAGCATAAATTTTATTAAAGATTTCCTGAAGTTATACCTTCATATCTAAGCTTTGGACAAGCTTCTACCAAATGTGGGTTTAATTATAACCCCTATTTAACATTTTATACTAGATTTTTGAAAGGAACTTTTGCTTTTCAAGCACAGACAGAGGCCCTGGTTCTGCAGACTCAACGAGCTTAGTTTAAGTAGGACTAGACACAAACCCACCTTTGCAGCACTAGAACCAGACTCCTAAGCAACCTCGCGAACAGAAAATAGCCTACTTACTGCTTGGATTTTGCCATCCGTTTTATTAAGTGATTTCTGAAAGGAAAAAAAGCATAACTAACTTCAATAATCTTCCTTCCGATCTCAGTCCACGGGCTGAGCATCCACATGACAAACAGAATAAAGCAGGAGAAGCCTCACACACCGTCTAAACTGCCAGCCCAAGGCAAATCGTATGCTGTTGCATTAGCAAAAGATAACGCAAACAGGAGCCTGCACAGCGGCTACAGAACAGACCTATCTCCCTGATCGAAGAAGCTGCTCACAACCAGTCAGGAAACACGCAGCCCCTACGTAGGAACCGAAATGAGGCAGCAG
>NW_008610553.1:0-22957 GCF_000691845.1 Merops nubicus | reverse complement strand
AACCCCAAATACGGGAGAGTTGCCCCAGGGCCCCCAAACACCCCCGACGCTGCTTCAGCGCCCCCGCCCCCAGCCCTTCCTCGGTAGCTCTGGGCTCCCCGTCATTGCCTTGCAGCCCCTCAAAATCCCAACCCCTGCTTCTGAGCCCTGCAAAGTCCTCCTATAAAGACCCACAGACCCCAATTTCCCAGAAAGACACCACAAACCTCTTTTCTAGGCCACAAAACATCCACAGGTCCAGACAGGAGACAACAACCAACCCCAAACTTTTTATTTGGCCCTAAATGTCCTAAACTCTGCCTTCAGGTCCCTGAATACTTCCCCCAAACACCCTCAAATCTTGCTCTTGGGCCATCAAAATATCTCAAATCGAATTCAAGTGCCACCTAAAATGGCCCACGCAGCACCCAACCCCCTAAACTGTGTTTCCAAGCTCCTCAGACCTCTCTTAGGCCATGCCAAAGGATAGAAATGCTGTTCAGAGGATCCCACCAAGCCCCAAATAACCCCAAAAGATCCTGTACCCTGCCCAGTTTTCCTCAGAGAATCCCAGAGTTGCCCAAAGCCCACAAGGAAACTTCATCCTACTTCAAGATACTCAGAAAACTCCCCAAAACCCTACTACAGGACCACATACAGGGCTGCAAGATCTCCTAGCAAAATGGAAAGCCCCATATGCTCCCCAATGAGGCTCCAAACCTGCCTCATGCTCCAAACCCCCCAAAGTCTGCCCCAGGGACCCCAAAATACCTTCTGTTGCCCCCCCAAACTCCAGACCAGGGCTACTGAAGACCCTCAAACCCTGACCAATAGCTCCCGAAGGTCTCAAAACTGGCACTAGGTCCCCCAAACACCCCAAAGCCTGCTTCAGGTCTTCCAGAGATGTTTTTTTGACCCCCAAGTCCTGATCCAGGTGCCCTCATTGCCTGTCAAAGTGCCCCAAGGGTTGTAAAACCTGGCCCAGTGCTGCAATAAAAAAACCCAAAACAATTTTATAGGTTCATAAAATCTCTCCCAAATATCCCTGAACCCTGTCCCAGCATTCCCAAACACTCTGCAAGTTATCACAAAGACCCCTGCACCCCACTTCAGGTCAATGTGCTGATTGGGGAAAGACTGTACAAAAACTTCTCCTCCTCTTTTCCTCCTCCTCTTTTCCTCCTCCTCTGGCTCCCTTTACGTCCCCACAGCAGTACAACATGGACCAAAGCTTTGATCTTGATTTTTTTCTTTGTTTGGGTTTTGTTTTGTTTGTTTGCCTGTTCCTTAAAAAATGAAGGCATTCACCAGTGGTTACAGCTTAAGAGACATCGCATTGCAGGTAGCTGTACTCACCTACAGCCACTGGGGGTGGCTGTCCTCCTGCTTTCTGGGTGAGGACCGCAATGTCCCTGACTTAAAAACTTTTGGGAAGCTCTGTCTGGCCCAAGGAAGTGCAGCTACCACAGGGTCTTGAAATTACTGTATAGTGGTGGAGCGACAGACTTAGGCAAGGATGCCTATGCTGTAACTTTAGGGTTTGGAGGTGTAACTTGCTCCACTTTATTTAAGCCTCCTTCAAGCAAGGTAGCGCTCATTCTGGGGGAGGCTGGGAGCTTCCCAAGCTGTGTAGCTTCCCCCAGCCCTGACGCATGGAGAGCAGCACTGGGGTTGTGCTGGGGGTGCTTAGTCCATGTTCTTGGTGCAAGCAGAAGTCACCAAGTCAGAAGAGGTGCGAAGCATTGCCTGCCCTCACTGTGGGCAAGCAAGCACTACCCATCCAAACAGACGAGCTGCTGCTTTGGCCACGACAGCACCATGACAGTGCAAGGGAGCCCACAAAAACCTGCAGACTGTCAGCAGAGGAACAGCTTTCCATTGCCTACCCAGCTCATTTGCAGGCTCACCGGTGGGACAGCTCAGGGAGCTAAAGTACCCAAAGACCTTCAGGACACAGCAGCCCCTCTCTGGCTTCTTTGCCTCTGTGTTTCCTCAGTGCCAGAGGAAACGCAGTGAAGGCTGTCAGATTTCCCAAACTTTTCTGAGAGCATGTCCTGCAGTGCCACCAAAGGGAAGAGGCATGGAGACCTGAGGAAGAGGACTTAGAGTCAACCAAGCAACCCAAACCAGGACTGATGCCCAAATGCATGTGTCTGTATCTCTCAGTTGGGAAATTTAAGAACTATTCCTTAACAATGCAGTTTTTGCTAATGCTTCATTCATAATCAATATTAATTACCCTCTTTTCATTTCTCACCCTGTGGGTCTGTAGCTCTATGCTTGGAGTACCATGATGCTGATGCCATCTCTTCAGCATGGCTGGCTATGGTCCCAAATGGCTCCTAGTCACAGAGAAGAAGGTGATGAGGCCCAAAAGCTCTTTAAGGAAGGAGGTCAGGAGTTAAATTAGTTTATCTCATCTCTTCTGATTTTCCTCTGTTGTGCCTGATGTTTTTATGTTATTACATCTCTCCCAAAATGGGGCAGAGGGCTCCTCTGCTCCTTATACTATATCTTGATTTAGGTTTTGCTACTGTGTATTCAGGATGTTTCTTATTTGTAGTTCCTTCTGCTTACCTTCTGGCAACATTTAGCTACTTAAAAACCTTCCTTCTTCATATGAATGCATCTTTGCTCAAACGGTTCAGTACTTTGCCACAAATGTGTCTGGCTATGCCACCACAGTGTTACAACATTCTTGGATACCATTTGCATTACAGTAGTTAGGTATGGTTATACATATGGTTAAGAAAAGCTAATATTAATTATATCCTGATTAGCACGTTTATAGTTTGTTGGTAGCTCAAACTTTTGCTTTGGTTACACAGCTCCCTGACTGTGTTACAGATCCCTGCATGGTGAGATGCCAGGAAGGGTGTGAGACACAAGAACTTTTGCAGGATGCAGCAGGACCCAGAAGTGCCCAAGCGCTGGCTCACCTAAAGATTCTGTAGTAAGTTTTGTACCCGATGGTGAGGCAGGTGTAACAGATGCCTTCCATAGGTCCTGCGTGTCAGCTGTTGGAACTACTTGACACCATTTGCAAGTTGCAAAGAAGATCCTAGAAGTCTGGGTCCTCTGGTACTTGAATTACTAGAGGGGACTTGGGGCACAGGCTCACACTGATTCGACCACACATTTGTTTTCTGCAACTGAGCCCCACACGGGAGTGTGGAACCACAGACATGCTGCTTACAGGGCATCTTCAGTCCAGCTTCCTTCTACAGCAGGGTCCTCCTCAGCAACAGGTCTGCACACCATACCTTTGCCAGTGCCAAACATGTGGTTGAAACATCTTGGCTACAGGAAGGAAAGAAAGAAGAAGAAAAGAAAAAGATCTTGAAAGAGGGATACACTGGGCAGTATTAGTGTGGCAGTGGTAACAGTAGTAGTAATAAGGTTAAAAGGGAGTTTTGGTAACTGGAAATGGTTCTGACTAGTTTTCTCCTTACAAGGAAGCTCGCCAAAGAGACTAAGGAGGCTTTACACTGAAAAGAGCAGCTTTTGAGCAGGGAGCAGGGCTCCTCCCAGCAGAGGCTGATTTTTTAGGGGGAGCACAAACAAGAGTGAATCACTTTTTAAATATTAAGATATAAGGCAGAATGAACAGGATGAACCATAGCCGACTCTACAGGGTTTCTTCCTCCATGCTTAGTGTCTTATTCCATCTTTCTCCAGGGGGACACACTTGATTAAATCACTCTCTTCTATTACTGGAACGTAATGTTAACAAACTAAATAATGAAAGTACTATCAATCATATGTTAATAAAGCCTGGAGTTCCTGAAATAGGATCACAGGGGAAAGATATCCAGGCAGAAAGAACTACAATAGATGTTTCAGCTAGTTACTGTTTTTTTCTACCACCATTCTGGTCTCCTTTTCCACAAAACCTCCCAAGAAATATAGTTTTGTTCCCATTTTGTAGTACATGTGGTTCCGGGACACATTTCCTTCCATCTCTACCACCATGTGACTTTAGCCAAAATGACTGAGGGGGCTGCCTGCAAGGCAAGCACACACAGGTACACATTGCAGCTGCACATAGAACCATTTGTCTTAAACGTGATAAAAATTCCCTGGGGAGTTCTAAAAAACTGGTGGCTTTCAGTGTTTATTTTATTTAATACTGCCAAGCAGCAGGCAGAACTTGGACATGCTAGCTGCTGCTTCGTGCTCCTCTGAAGAGTTCCAGCTTCACAGTGCTCCAGAAAGTTAAATTACAGTTTGCTTTCACTGCTGGGCCATGAAGTCCTTGTGAAAGACTTGGTCCAAAGAGAGATATAGAAGTGAACAAGTCTTGAGGCTCTGGGGACTGGATATTTCAGAAGGGCATGAGGCACAAGGTTTTCAGTAGCCCCAAAGTATAACTGCTTTCAATTTTCAGCTTGTACCTCTCCTCCCTTCTGAGCCTCTTTGCACAGGGCTAAAGGTGTTTTAACACAGCAGTCCCCAAAAGGGGCAACAGTGCTGACAGACTGGCTACTCCAACCATTGTCACCAGTTGCTTTTATGAGGATATGTTGCTTCCATTGCCAGCGTCAATCACTGCAATAATTTAATATCTATAATTTATACATAGGTTTGGGGTTTTTTTCTACAGTATTTTCTTTCTTCTGAAGAAACACAAGTTGTCATCTGTCTTAAAGTTTCCCTGGATGTTTTACTTTTTTTTTTTATATCAATGACAAATCTGCTTTTATTTACTTAAAAAGACAGCACTAATGCTAGTTTTGTTTTGTTTGATTTTGTGCGGGTTACGGTGTAGACAAACCCCCACCTTAACCCCTACCAGAGTGGCCCAGTGCTGCAGAGGCAGGTCTTCTTCTGCTGGGGTGCAAATACCTGTGCAGACAAGATGGATTTTGCTGGTGTGTCCACTGCCCTCTGTGGGAAGTGCAACATCGGAGTACTGGACACTGACAACTCATCCCATGACAGCACAAAGGGTCCTACCTGAGTCTCTCTCTCTAGATCTCTAACGATGCAGCTGTATGCTCAGGAGCATCCAGTACAGCCCCTACCCCTTTTGCCTTCCCGGCACCTACAGACAAGCCTGGCCAGTACAGGAGAGCGCAGTGAGGAACTGCCCGGTCTTCGGCCTGTAGCAGACCTCACCCTCAGGCTCACGCGAAATCTACCTTCCCCTGCCAGCCCCATGAAGTGCCCACGAGAGAGGCTGCAAAAAGAGGACAAAGAGAGCTGGCTGTTGTGAGGGGCTGCAGGAAGCCTGAAGGGACACCTCACCAAGCAGAGTTGCTCTAGACACAGGCAGTGATACTGATCTGCAGAAAGCCTTTGGACTGAGATGCTCCACGGGTCTCAAAATGGGCTGCTGTGCAAGAGGAACAACCTTTCTTGCAAGAGAAGCGTCGTCTTGGCCCGAACTGCACGCACAACGGCAAAAATGCACATCCCTCCTGTGTCAGAGGGCTTCTTTAGAATCCACAGCTATGATGGGACCAGTCACCTGACCTTTACATCCCTCTCCTTTGGCTTTACAAAAGCAGAAGGCCTGTAATGAGACCAGCCACAGCCAGGAACGTTCACCTTTTCAGGAGGCCTTCTGTAGTACCAGTGTTCCCGTGATTCCTGCAGACCTATCATAGAGGCCTCTGCTGGAGTGTACTGGAGTCACAGAAGCAGCCAGACCAGTCCTTTGGCAGGGAGAGGACATGAGTCTACCCCTCAGCAAATCCTGCTAACATTCCAAGTTCATGCCTTCCGTGGGCTTTACAGGGAAAGGCACATCCAAATGTGAGCTGTGAAAGACAGACGAGATACGCAGCCTTGAGGAGAAGTGAAAGCTGACTTCACTACTGTTCAGCTGTCCTGTAATTACAGACTAGCACAGAAACTTGAGCCTCTTTTGTTCTAAAGACAAAATGTGAAGTTAGCTGAGCCAGCAGAAACAGCTCACGGTGCAAGGTAGGTGTTTGTGCAAGCCACCCAGCCTCCCTGTTAGCAGTGCTGTAACTCCGCTATAGCATGTTGCCAGGGTAGAACAAACCCACGGCACATTAGGGATTCAGAAGCAGCTTCACACAGCTGTATGTCTGATGCACTTGTAGAAAGAAAAATCTGCCCTTTCAAATGTCTTTTTTGTGCTTGGATATAGACAAGAGTGTGTTAGCTGGTGCAAGGCAGACCCTCTGAGCAGTGCAATGACAGATTTTGGAGACATTTGCTGGCAGTATTTCCTCACTCCTTTAACCTTCAAAACAGAGCTAACCTACAGCTAATTTCACACTCTCAGTTTAATAAGGATCTAAGATACCACCTCGTATCATCATTTTGAGCACAACTTCATGCACATCTGGAAAATAGGGAGACCTTTGCTTTGTGTTACATAGCAGATCTGATACATCCTTTCACCTAAAGAAGACTTATTAAAGTTTAATTTAGTGATAAAAGATTATTCTTTTCTCAAACCACCCTTTATTAAAAAACATAAGCATTTGTAAATATATAAAATTATAAAGTACCAAGTGCTTCTTCCTCCCCAGTACAGTAGGACTCAGGAGTGGCAGGTAAATTGGGCATTACTCTGTTTGGTGTATTAGGTCCAGGACTGCAGAACTGACCAGCCAGTTTTGCAAAAGACAGATAAGCAAATAACAGATAACCTGTCCTCTGACAGGTCCAAACTGATCTTGTTTCACCTCAGTTTCAGACTTCCTTGCTTCCTGTTGAGAGCAAGGCTGGAGCTGTAGCAACCAGGAGGCTCCCTACCAAGATGCAGCTAGGTGTTCTACCAAGGGAGGTGTTTTTCCAGTTGCTGATGGGGAAGAGAATTCAGGCAGTGGGAGAGCTCCTCTGTACAGTACTCCTCAGTGAAAGTGCATCCTTTGCTTTGGATCATCCCCTAGCTAGATGAGATAAAGCTAGTCGCCGGTCCCATGTGCATCAAGTTTCCTTAACCAGCAAGTAAAATCACAGAATGTGTTGGGTTGGAAGGGATCTCTAAAGGTCACCTAGTCCAACCCCCCATCAGTACTCAGATCCCCTTGCAAGATGCATGGTATTCATCACGGTATTCATTGATTGATGGGGCATCATCAAGTCCCACCTATCTCACTTTTTTTTTTTTTACCTCTGAATGAATTGTTGCAGGGCAGAAAGTTCTCAGGTTGTATTGGATGTTGTTTCTCACTTGGTCTTCCCCAGAAAGCCCCTATCATCTGCAGAAACTTATGACAGGTCCCTGCATTCTCTAAGTGGTCCCCCTTGGCAGTTTTGTCTCCTTGTGGAAACTTTAAATCACTGAAATTGCAGCAGATGTGAAGAAACAACAGGAGCCCAAGTTAAAACAAGCTTATCCTGAATGTCTCAGCACCTGGCGGGGATCAGAAAGGTGAGGAGTGCTGCCGTATTTAACTTCTGTGGCTGATATTTTCTTTTACAGGCGGCACTGTAGGAATGGCTTTTCTTTTCCTGTTTGTTGAAGAAGAGAGTGGCCCACTTTAGCTTGGGCACTATTAGCTCCAGCTTTAGAGTGGAAGAGCTATGTGTACAAGAACCACAGTCCTTAAGCAGAAGTTTTCTGCTAGGTTTGTTATCCCCATGGCTTGCACCCCACTGAAAGCTTCGCCCCTGATGCAAGTATATGAAAATGAAAAAAAATGGCTGAAATAGGATGCCTTTCTCCTCTACAACGTTTCATTAGCTTGAATCAAGTCAGCTAAACGTCCTTGTTAGGCTGCACGGTTGTCCAGTCCCACTTTGACCTTTCTGGCAGCACAGCCTTTCTTACAGCACAAACTCACAAATCCAGACAAGACTGAGGGAAGCACAGCAGAGCTGCCCCAGTGATGCGGTTCTAGCCCTGCTTGTTGTGCAACAGGACCCAGGTATCCAAGTGTGTCAGCTGAGCATTTGCAGTGATGGTCCTTCTCCACAGGTCCGAGTCCTTCCCTTACTGTGCCCTTGGCATCCCCTTTTTGGCCTGGTTAGGCTTCAGGATCATCTACTGTTGCTGTGTCTTCCGCCTTGTCCAAATCAACGTTGTTTGTCTCGGCGTGAAGCCTTTTGTAGTCGGTGTGGAAGAAGATGACATAGAAACAAGCCACAGCACTGCTGAGCCCAGCCAGAACAAGTACTGGAGCTGCAAAGGAGGTACAGTTTTAGACAGTGAATTCACAACTCCCCACAGCTGCAGAAGTCTGGAGGCAAGCTCCCCAGAAATTCCACAGCATGTGTGACCTCCTCCCACAGGGTACCCCTGAGGAGAGTGTGCAGCTCACAGTGGGCCAACGCCAGCTTGGTAACAGCCAAACCTTGCCTCATGTAACACTGCCATAGGAAGAGGATTTGGGTGAAATGTAAGTTCCCAGGACTCTTCTTCTGCATGACCCCACAGGTTTGACGTCTTACAGCAGTGCACAATGTGTGTTTCTGGGAGTGTGTGCACATTTGTGTGTTTGGGGGTGGTGCAGAAAGTTACAAGGAAGATTGGTTTACAGAATCGTTACAGTTGGAAAAGACCTCTAAGATCAAGTCCAACCATCAACCCAACACTGCCATGACCACTCAACACCTGAGCCTCATAGCAGAACAAGTCCACACAGGTAGTGCTGCTTGTTATATCATCCAAGAGCAACATGTAGGAAAGGAAGAAATATGGAGTAACTCAGACTAAAGCTGTGCCAGCATATTACAAATCCAGGCAGCAGTGTGCAGAAGCAAGGGAAGTAGCCTTCAGTCAATGCATCTGTAGTCTTGGCCTCCCACAGTGCAAAGCAGCACAGCCTGTGCTATATGGACAGTGTCTCCCCCCAGCTTGATGAAGCTCAGCTCTCTGCAGGGAGGCTGTAAAAGAATTTTTAATCCAGAGCCAGCAGCAGCATTTATGGCAACTTAGAGGTCTTCCCATTTCAATTTTGCAGGCCTGGTTTAGCAAGAGCAGCCAGAAGTGCATCATCAGGTTGGGAAAGGTGGCTAAGAGATATGCTACTGTAGGACACAGTTCTGCAGGCTCCCTCACAATGAGACCTGGAGGACAGTGGTGTACATGGGGTGCAATCAAGCATCCAGTATCATTTCCTAAGGACATACTTACTTGTCCAGTCCAGGGCCCCATCCTGGTCAAGGGAGCAGGTAGAGGACGGATCCTCAGAAACGCGCACAGTGAGGGACTGTAGCAGAATCATTAAAATCATACCTTCAATTTGGCTGTGGGGAGAAGCCAACATGCAGTCATGGCACCTGCCTTATCCATCAGTGCTCCGCAGCAGGAAGAGAGGCCCCTTTCTGGAGCAGAGCCCTTCTAGCAGAGAAAGCTACTGCCAGCTGCCTCAGTCCTAGGCACTTAGTTATCTGGCTCTGGCTCACAGGTTGCCCAGGTCAGCCTTTCAGCACACACAGCCTCAGGGACAGTGTGGCAGGGCCACTACACACTCCTGCTGGAGGCAGGCAGGTGTTGACTACAGCGCAGGAAGAGAGGCCCCTTTCTGGAGCAGAGCCCTTCTAGCAGAGAAAGCTACTGCCAGCTGCCTCAGTCCTAGGCACTTAGTTATCTGGCTCTGGCTCACAGGTTGCCCAGGTCAGCCTTTCAGCACACACAGCCTCAGGGACAGTGTGGCAGGGCCACTACACACTCCTGCTGGAGGCAGGCAGGTGTTGACTACAGCTGTCAGGGAGCTGAGGCTTAGCCACTGGGTGGAGACCTGGAAATACCTCTCACTGCAGGGTGAGGATGGGAAAAAGTCAGGCTATGACTTCATCCTCCTCCTCATTCATAGCTGGCTGGTGGCAGCAACAAAGTCTACAACCAGTGCTATACAACAGCCTTCAAAGACAGTGTCTAATGTCACACTGACCGATGTTTCTTGCTGCTGCAGCTCCACCTGACACATCCATGGAACAAGGCCACATATATCATTGCTAAGGGCTCTTTTTTTCTGCTGCAGTTCAATGCCAGCCCTAGGCACATAAATTGATCATGGGAAGGACTATCACTGCTCCATCTGTTGTGGCCAGCCACCCCATGAATAATGCCTCAGCAAAGCACTGAGATCTGACAAGTCCCTGTACTGCCATGGGAGTGGGTGGCCCCTCAAGGCATACAGCCCCCATCTGCTTCAATGTAGGTGATGCTGGGCATAGTTAAATCCTGCTTTGTGACAAGCAAGGGAGACCTTAATCTTCCTTCTTGCTTTTCTTTCACCAGTTCCACATACTCCTAATTTTAAAACCTTTAGTTCCTCAGCCAGCCAGCCAGCAACCCCCTTGCCGTGGTCATGTGCACAGACACCAGAGAGAAGTTCAACAGGATGGTTAGGACTGGCATCCATGCTCTTCTTTAGCTGCACCCACACCTCTGTGTGTGTTTGAACCCAAACTCAGCACAACTGGATCTAAGTTGCCTGCTTACCTTGCAACAAAAATCAGGCCTGAAGATGTGCCCTCTCCCACGGGGTAGGAGCACTCCACAGCCAGCTCCATGGCAATGGGGTACATGGCAAAACCAAAGAAACCAAAGAGTGAGCTGGTGATGGCCAGCGTGACAGCCTGATGTCTGAACCGAGACGTCTGCAGGAAAAAAAAGCAACAGCAGTACTGGCACTGCTGCACAGAAAGTCTATGAACCCGTAACCCGCAGGAAGTCCCAAGGGCTCACTGTTCTCAGCACACCTTCCCTGCCCGTTCCTGAAATCCATCATTTACCTCCAGCCCTCCAGAGTCAACAAATGGCTACACAATGAAGATTTATCTGTTGAATTTAAGCAAGGGGAGAGAGGATCAACAAAATTACCTGAAAAGCATTGGTGTGGTCATATCACTGTGACTTGACTTCCTGATCAGCAGCTTACCAGGAGGGTGCTCATCATATCTCCAGCACCAAGGGAAACACACACCTTCCTCCCAATGCAAGCTAACATTTCAGAAGTGGTTTTTGCACTGGGTTACTTATGACAATTCACTGGGTTGCTGCAGCCCATTGATAAGGAAAATCATTCCTTTATCATGTCAGACGCACGTTTGTAACATTAGGGCTTTACCACAAAAAAACCAAAACCAAACACACACCCTCCCCCCCAAAAAAACAAACAAACAAACCAAAAAAAAAAAAAGAAAAAAAGACCCGAACCCACAAAACAAATAAAAAAACCACCTGAAACATTCACAAACCCTAGAGATCAGTTTAATGCCTAGAACAGCCTTGTCCCTAACTCTTCAGGAAAGAGAGTGGTCTTGCCTAGCCAATGCTAGTAAAGTCAAGGCCATAAATCCTGCAACCACAGTGCTGCTACCTCCTTCCCTAACGATGTAATAAATTCCCATGGAGGAACACGAGGTGTCTGTCCTGGCATGGCTGCAGCAGGCCTGGCCCAGCTAAACTGGTAAAGTCAAGGAAAACTCTGCGTGTCTGGAATCTGAGCCCAAAGCATTAAGGCATGGAGCAGATCTGAATGAGTGTTTATCATTTTACTACTTTGCATTAACATTTAATCTGTATGGGATGACAGGGATGGAGGGAAGTGGAGGAGGGAAAGATTTTCTTGCTGCTCCTGACACAGCCTCTTGCCTGCTCTGTGCTTTACTGAGGCTCAGGCATGCTGACCTGTATTCAGAGCAATCCCCAACAAATACCAAAGTACCCAAGTACCCAAGAGGGAAATGCAAGGTCTGCTTTAGGCACTTTGTCTACACTGAGAAAGCCATTGTATTTGTCTGTCTCTTCAGAGTGGAGCTAACATCACTCAGCTCTTGGCCCAAGGGAAATGTGATCACACTGTATTGAAAGTGGATTTTCCAACACACAGGAGAAGTGTGCAGCACAAGCCTGTTGGGAAAGCAGGGACCTGCACCAGTTTGGGTCCTCTGCAGTGCTAGGAGTCCTGTGACACAGGACTGACACAGCATGAGCCTAGCACGTGCTCAGCCTCCTGCTGGGTGATGGGTCCCGTTGGCAATGACTGTGCTCAACTGCAGTATTTGCACTCCAGCCCCATGGGCGTAAACTCTCTGGGTTCTGCATTCCTCTACTGGCTGGATTCAAGCATCCTCCTCTTCTGCATCTCCCTTGCCTAGACCTCCTTGAGGAACAACTGCAGAACTAGGCACATAACCAGGTCCTTTCTGCTAATTTTACACTGCTGGCAGCCACCACTGTTAAAGGCAGGTGCTGGGAACACTATGGCATTCTTGCTCATTTTTGTAAGAAGGATATTTAGCAATTCCATTTACCTCTGGAAAGAATAGTCTCAGGGCCAGTAAACAAACACGGTGATCCAATGTAAGGAGGTAAAATTATGCTAATTTTTTTATATCCTAAAGCAGTCTGTCTCAGGCTCCACACACAGTGACTGTGAAATCTCCAGTAAAGAGGGTTTTTTTTTTCAAACATTCCTAGCTCAGACAGATAATCCGAAAGCATAACACGTGGCTTAATACATACTATGACATCAAATGACCTTGGTTTGAGTTGATGATTTCTCAGAGAGCAACAGAACTAAATCCACAGGTATGATTCAATGCAAGGGAGAACTCACCACTGCAAACATGATGCTGGCAAGTGCGCTCAGACAGAAACAAATCTTGGTGGACTCTATGAACTTCCTTGTCCGGTCGACATACAGGCCTAGCAGGAAAGCACCCAACAAACCACACACGGTGAACAGTGCACCATTCAGGCCAGCAAATTCCTGGAGGCAGAAGAACAAGTAACTGAGCAACTCAAACAGTTAGGAAAAAGGTTTTGATGTCACTAACCCATCTGTGTGCTGCTAGTGGGTCACTTATTGAGGTAGGAAAAGCTTCCCTGCTTGTTGCAATAGCTGAGGGCTCCACAGGGCTCTGAGTAGCAAATAACGGGGCTCAGGTGCTGCTACAGGTGTGTGGGGCAGCACTCCCAAGGTCTCAGTGGATGGCAACATGGCAAGGCAGGCCGGGCAGCAGCAGTTCCCAGGCATTAAGTGCTCCAGCCTGGGCATGAGACTGTTCTTGGCTTCTCCAGGGGCCATCAGGCACCTTGTCCACACTGGTGGTAACAGGTCCAACTGCCTTGGGACAAACTCTGGTTTATAAGAGTGCTCCTAGCACTTTTCTAACCAGAGACTGGGGACCTGCACTGGCAGAATGCCTTCCACAAGGCTGGCAGACCCAAAGAGCATTACATGAGAAACAACATAGCCTGTCTGTAGCAATGAGGTTTAATTAGAGAGGCAGTGGTTAGGATAGGATACATGCTCTGTTGCCTGCAGTGACTATCTTTGCATGTTTCTCTCCTTCAGCAGTGTAAGAATTCAAATGCGGACACCAATCCTGAAAGCAGGGAAGCTTTAACAATTTTGAGAGCCTCAGGGGCAGATGGAATGAAAAGGTATCGGAAACAGCCTTTGTGGGCTGAAGGGTCAGGGCAAGCCAGTCACACACAGACAAAAGCATCACGATACACAGAAAGTAAGGCTGCAAAGTGTAAAAGGTTTCCAGTTAAAAGCCAATGGAGTGTGCAAATGTAACCTGCCTATGGAGCACTGAGCCAGGTATCACAACTGGGAGTTGAAAGGGAGGGGACAGAGATCAGACATGTAGATTTACATACATAACTACTGGAGATGTGTTTTAAGAGGCCCTCCATGGGGAAACATGCAGCAGGAGTGAAGAGCTGCCTGCCTGAGAGGAAATGCAGGAACTGTGGCAGCACTTTGCTCTTGCAGGCAGAGAGCAGGAGGAGCCAGCTGTGCACTCACTGTGTTCAGCTGTGAGAGCAGCACTGGCCAGTGTTGTGGGGAGAACAGGGAAACAGCTGTCACAGCAGCTATGACTTCCTCTGCTGCCCTGGCTGCATGTGAAATTGCAAAGTGGAAAAGAAGCGTGCATCAGCCCGTCTTGGGTTCACACCAGGAACACCTGGGCCACATCCTGCTTTGCAGAAAGTGTCAGAACACTGCACAGACATCAGTGCTCTGAAGCGGCCTAGTACAAACACAATATTCCTTTCCTAAAAGGTGTTTGAGGAGTAAAGGTTTTTCATTTGCAAATACCATGAGTAATGAAAACACAGCTCATCCATTATACTGAGAGACGGACTGTGCTCTGGATTAACATACTGCTTAATATGTATTAGATAATGTGAGGAAATAAGGTATAAGATAATGGAGCCTATTCAGCTGTATTTATTTTGTTCTCAGTCTCTTATCAGGGAAAATAATTTGGATTGTATCACATATGACTTGGACAATGGGGAAGAAAGGAGGAAGACTCACATTTGAATACCCTTTTTCACAAAGGATCTGTTCCAGCAGAGCTGAGAAGCAGGTGAACATCCCAATTCCTCCTCCAAAGCACACTGCCAGGATGATGTAGGGTTTGTTTCTCAGGAGCTACATAAAGAAGTTAATGTATCATTTGAACAAGTAAAGGGTGAAACAAGGCCTGGCTCTGACAGTAGCCTTGAAGACCCTAACCACCCAGCTGGAAAGGCTGACAGGGCAACCCTGTGATCATTTAAGGAGTTTGGCTCTTTCCTGTCAGTTCAATCAGAGGCCAAGTCAAAACGTGGGCCATGTAGGGAGAAAGGATCTCCTCGGTGCCCAAATTCTTCCTTCACTTTGCCATGTGCTGTGTTACCTGTTACCACACCTGCTCAGCAGGCTCAGGTTGTGTGGTTCTCTTGGATGATCCCAGGTGTGCTGGCTTGAATTAGCTGAACCACAGCCAATCCACAGCAGAATGGTCACATTAGTGTCTCTCACAGCTTTGCTGTGAGCAGCTACTACTCTCTCGGGAAAGGATCGTGGCCTCCTTCAGGGGGCTTTCTGTGGTGGGTTTGCTGGAGTGGAGTTCAGAGTCTATTTTGTCAGCAGACTCTCCAGCATATCCCTGTCTGGCAGGGCTGCACCCGGCACTCCAGCACTGGTCTCTGTGCTACAGCACTTACCATTTTGAGCCCCGTGAGGAATGGCTGGGAGGTGGAGTGAGTGGCACTGGCTGAAGGAGGCGTTGGAGGAACCTTCTCATGAATCCCCACAGTTGCTAGAGCACAGGCTGTTACTGCTGGGATGGCATAAACACCCAGCTACACAACACAAAGAAAGTACATGTTAGCAGTCCTTCCAGTCCCATGCCTCTATACAAATAAATAAATAAATAAATCGGCTGGGCCCCAATCAGCTCAGCTGGTTGATCAAAGCAGTTTTCATTTACCATCAATGGGATGTGCTTTCCTTCAGGAACTAGTGCAGGTGACAGCACGTTTGCTATAAGAATACCCAAGGGATTGGCTGGAAGGAAAAAAAAATAGACACTTTTTTAAGACAAGCAGTCAGAATCATGTGTCCACCCCTACTTCCAGGCAGCACCAGAGTTGCCGTGTGCAGCAGAGCAATGAGTAAGGACACAACAAGGCATATATAGGGAGACACCAGGAGGGGAACTTCTGGAGAAGTTGACTGTATGGTCTTACTGTTGCTATGTCTGTTCTCTCACACCCATGAAGTCTATTCTATAAACTGACTTCCCTACAACCCTGTAAACTGGTTTTCATCTATGAATTGCAGTGTTCTCACACTCACAAGGCTGCCTCAGTGAATGCTAAACTGAAGAGGCAAAACGAAGGTGGATGAATCCATGTCATCTGTCCTGATGTTATGTAGCAGCATTAACAAACAGAGGTGTTTTTCCTTCTTTACTCCCACTATGCCATTCAGCATGTATACATATGGATAAGATCCCCCTCAGCTTTCTTGAGGATGAACAGTCTAGCTCTCTCAGCCTCAGCTGCCATGAAAGATGCTCCATGCCCTTAATTCTCTTGGTGCCTTTTAGCTGGACTTACACTAATATGTCCATGTCCTTCTTCTATTGAGGAGCACAGAGCCAGACACAGCTCTTCACATGTGGACAGAGGACCTCCCTCCAGCAGCTGGCAATGCTCTTCCCAGTGCTCTCAAGGATGCCATTGGTCTTCTTTGCCAAAAGGGCATGAAAAGCAGAAAAGCCCTATGACACCTTTCTGAAGTGACACTAGGCCATTCCTGACACCATTCAAGCCAATACATTTCCTCAGTAAAGCCCAAGCTGGCGTATAAGTTGATCTCTGCTACCAACTACAAAAATCACATAGCAGAAGAAAATCTTGGACACTTGTCTGTACTGGAGTAGGGGGTTGTACTGTTATGGGGCTGGAGCTGAGCCATGTATGAAGCAGCACTCCTCGGACTCAGCTTAGGAACATCCAAAATTGCAAGAGACAATTTTTTAACTTTAAGGCAATATTTTGCAAACAGTCAAACAAGTGAAGTTGACTTTCTACTGGTGTGCAGATACGGGGTTTAGGAAAGCCAAAGGCAATCTGGAATTGAGTCTGGAGAGATGTGAAGGGCAAGAAGAATAGCCTCCAACAAACATATCAGCAGCAAAAGGAGGGTTAGGGGAAATGAGGACCTGCTGCTAGATGGGGCATGAGACTTGGTGGCAAACAACACAGAAAAGGCCAAGTTATTCAATGCCGCCTTCACCTTCAGTCTTTAATTCTAAGACCGGCCTCCAGCTTTGAGACCAGAGTAGAGTCTGGAGCAAGGAATACGTGGAGGAGGACGAGGTTAGGGAACATTAGGCAGACCAGACATGCACGAGTCCATGCGACTGATGGGATGCACCAATGAGGAAGCAAGCTGTTTTCATTGCAAGGCTGTTTTTGGCTATCTTTAAAAGGCCACAGCAATTCCAATATGTCCCTGAGGATTGGAGGAGAATGAATTTTACTCTCATCTTCAAGGAGGATCCAGGGAACTCCAGGCGTTTCAGTCCCACATTGATTTCTGGGAAGGACATGGAAAAAACAGTCCTGGACAGCATTTCCAGGTACATGAAGGACAACAATGTGAACAGGAGTAGTCAGCAAAGGACAAATGCTTAACCAGCCTAACGTAGCTTTGTACAGTGATGACTGGCTGGGTGGATGAGAGGAGAGCAGAGGATGTCTTTTATCTCAGCTTTACTAAGGCTGTTGACAGTGTTTCCCATAACATCATCACACACAAGCTGGTGATGTACTGCCTAGACAAGTGAACAGAGAGATGAATTGACAGTCAGCTGGGCCCCGAGAATTATCACCACTGGCATGAAGTCCAGCTTAACTGGTGGTGCACCCCAGGGGTTGATCCTGGGGCCAATACAGTTTAACTAAAAACATGGATGATAAGGCAGAGTGCATCCACAGCTAGTTTGCAGATGATGTGACACTGGGAGGAAGTGCTTATAGAAGAGATGGCTATGCTGCCATTCAGAGGAACCTCAACATGCTGGAGAAACGGGTGGAGGGGAACCTTGTGGAGTTCAACAAGAGGAAGTGAAAATGTGCACCTTGGGAGGAGTAACCCCATCCACCAGTACACACTGGGGCTGATAGCTGGAAAGCAGCTCTGCAGAGACAGACCTGGTGTGGGGGGTAGGGGTCCTGGATGACACCAACTTGACCATGAGGCAGTTAACACAGCCTCATGACAAAGAAGGCCACCAGCATCCTGGGCCGCATTAGGCAGAGTGCTGTCTGTAGGAGGTGATCCTTCCCCTGTACCCAGCACTGGTGAGGTAACATCGGGAGTATTGTGTCCAGTTCTGTGCTCCTCACTGTGAGGGGAGACAGGAACTTACCGAGGCACCAAAGAGTCAAAAAGATGACTAAGGGACAGAAGCTTCTGTCATACCAGGAGACTGAGAAGAGCTTGAACTTATCAGTCCGAAGAAACTGCTGGAAAGCAGTTCTGCAGAGAGAAACTGGGGTCTTGGTGGACTGCAAGGTGACCACGAGCCAGCAACACGCCCTTACAGGAAGATGTCCAACACCACACCAGGCTGCATTAGGAAGAGCATTGCTAGCAGGTGGAAGGCCATGATCCAGTGATCCTTCCCCTTTACTCAACCTTGGTGAGAAACGTCTGAAGTGCTGAGTCTAGTGCTGGGCTCCTCAACACAAGGAAGATACACAGTTAATGGAGCAAGTCCAGTCAAGAACCAAAGATACGACTGAGGAACCATAACATCTCTCATATGTAAAAAGGCTGGGAGAGCTGGGACTGTCCAGCCTGGAGAAAAGAACCTTGATTAAAGAGTGAAAAGAAGAGAGAACTAGAGTTTTCTCATTGGTGCCCAGTGGCAGGATAAGAGGCAACAGGCACAACCTGTAACAAAGGAAACTCTGAATATAAGCTTTTTTCATGCAACAGTGGCTGAACACTGAAACAACTTGCTCTAATAGGTTGCAATATCTTCATCCTTGGAGACAGTCAAAACCTGACCAGACATGACCCTGGGCAATCCACTATAGTGAATCCCACTGGAGCAGATGGCACAAGATGATCCCAAGAGGTGCCTTCCAGCTCTGTCAATTCTTTGATTCTGCTAAGGCACCATTAATAGTGGTATAGCACACAACAGCCATAGTGTTTCTGCTCTATAGTTGGCAAAGTACCAGCCTGTGATCCTGGTGGAATGTTACCTGCTTCTAAGTACATGGACGCAATTAAACAACAGTTTCCAAGGGCATGAATTAAAGCTTCTTTGTTGGGGCAAAACACAGCTGGGCATTGTAGGGGACTGCCTGAAAACTACTGTCAATTGTTTCCATGAACTACCAGCATGCTGAAGCAGTTCCAGAACATTGGCATGAGGGATAGAAATGTGAGCATTAGGCTAAATGTGAAAAGACCAAGTGAGGCTATCTGAGGCTCCATCTGCCTTCTCTTCCTGTGAATAGAAATTATATGAGCCTAAACTAAGAATGGAAAGGAGATCACTGGAGTTAATAATCTGTACTTTATGGTCCAGGGGACCTGGTGGATTAGCCATTAGCCTACAGTACTCTGCAAGGGGGCTGTGTACAGCAATGCTGATGCACTAGAACTCTGCAAGGTGCAGAAAATGACATGCTGACAGACCATAGTAAATGAAGAATCTCATGGATGAAGCTCTGCACGTGGCAGGCCAGCGAATGGATGGCATGGATGATGGTCCTTCTACACTAGAAGTGACTCCAAGGTCAGAAAGGCCTATTCCCATATCACTACCACCTCCAAGGGGAAGAAAAAAAGGATTATAGTTGTAGGTGACTCCTTTCTGAGGGATCCAATATGCTGGGCAGATCCTCCTTACACGAAAGTCTGCTGCCTCCCTGGGGCACAGATTAAGGACATCACTAGGAAACCTCCTAGCCTGGTATGTCCCTCAAACTGTTACTCATTACTGATCTTTCCATGTGGGTGGAGATGAAGCTGTAATCTGTAGTCCAAGAGTGATCAAGAGAGACTTCAGGGCTCTGGGACAGTTGGTGAGAGAACCTGGGGCTCAGGTTATTTTATCCTCTCTCCTTCCATTTGCACATGGTGACATCAGGGATCCAGTCTATGATAATAAATGGCTCTATGGCTCATATCACCACCACAGTTTTGGGTTTTTCAACAATGGGGTGGCCTATATGGCACCAGGCTTGCTGGTGTCAGATCAGACTCACCTATCTCAAAGTGGGCAGAGAGTCTGTGCTCAGGAGCTTGCAGGGCTCATTGACAGGGCTTTAAACTACACTTGTAGGGAGGTGGGGAATAATATCAGGCTTGCCTGTGACAACCTGTGGGATAACACACCATGGCTAGAGGGATGGGGTTCTAGTGAGGGCACTCAGCCTGTTGCTCTGAGGTGTGCTGGGGACACTGCAGCACACCTGAAGTCTTACAGAGGTGAGCCAGGGGCTCCTGGGGTAGTAGAAACCAACATGCAAACACTGGTGAAATTCCTCACAGGTATTAAGTGGAGTTCCTCTAAGAAGATGACGGAGACAACAACCAGCTGAAGTACCTCTATCCCAATGCACGCAGTGTGGGCAACAAAACAGAAGGAGCTGGAAGTCACTGTACTACTAGAATGCTATGACCTAGTTGCCATTACTGAAACCTGCCGAGACAGCTCCCATGACCAGAGTGCAGCTATCGATGGCTATAGGCTGTTCAAAAGGGGCAGGTGAGGAACCGGGGGTGGAGGCTCTATGTCAGGAAATGGACAGTGTGAAGAGCTGTCCCTGAAGAACAGCCACAAGCAGGTTGAATGCTGATGGGTAAGAATTAGACACCAAGGCAACAAAGGAAATCTTGTGACTGTGTTTACTACAGGCTCCACGGTCAAGGGGAGCCTATCGACAAAGTCTTCTCTACTCCAGCTACTGGAGGTTCCACCCTCGTCACCCACTGGCATCACATACAGTTTGGACACCTTCCTAACAAGCTGCAGAATTAAGGCCACTACAAAGTTTGGATTTAGTAACACTGGGGCCTGTCCCCAACCTCCATGATATTCAGACAAAGATGATCACCTTGTCACAGCAGAGGGGAAGAACGTTGGGAGCATGGGTGGCTTACTTTGGACTTCACAGCTGGATGTGCCTAAGGGCCCACTTCTTGTTCCCCAGCATGGAAATGCCTGCTTGTGTTGTGGGGCCTTGAAGGTGCTGTTTTATTGCACGTGGCTATAAGACTCTTGGAGTTGTATTTGCAGGGCAAACATCTGTAGTACAGAGGTTCTCCTCTGTCTGCTTTGCAGCTACCACTTACACATGGATGCGATCATATTTGCTGTTGCTCTCTGGTGGTCTGGGAACCATAGTGCTGCCAGTTTTGTCGGTGAGAAGATGATAAGGGGCTGTGCCAGTGCACAGAGGCATTGCCCAGCGAACAGGTACCAGTAACTCTGGGAATCCAGCTTCAGGAACTTCAGGACGCTGAACATCCGGATGATGCTACCGGTCATGTTCAGCCACGCGCTCAGGATCACCTGCAGCAGGCAGAAATAGCCAGGGGTTGTGTGCTGAAGGGCAGAACTTGATGAAACAGAGTAGCATGAGCAGGGTCTCAGATCGATCGCTACAGGAGACACTTGGTGTTAGCACCCACTGCACAGAAAGCTGCCTGCAGACCACCCCTAGACCTTTGGGCCCCTGCAAGAGGCTCCTAATCCAACAGTGAGTTACCTGTCTCCATAGGGAGCAAGATGGTTGTCCTGGCCCACATAAGAAACACACCAGTGTAGCTTATGGAAGACAGTAGACACTGTCATGGTATTGATGAGAAAGCCAGGGTTTATTAATTACACTCTGTTCGCAGGTTTGTGTGATCACCTGTATTTTGTTGAGACAATCCAAAGATCATGGCAATGAGTGACCCGGCATATGGATCCTCCAACTGCTCTTCTATACCACTAGCATGCTGCTGTTTCAGTGCCACATTCTACAACATCCTTACTTCTGGGAAGACTGCATAGAGACCCCAGGCTGGCTTCCATAGCAAACCCTACTCAACTGCAGTGAGCTCTTCAGTCAGCACACAGCTTCTGTCCATGTCAGCTGGCTAAGACAACAAAAACTGAAGCAGGAAAAGGCAAGTAGTACCTAGTGCAAGTAGATGCAACATTATTATGACTTCTCCCACTGCTCCCCACCTCAGAGGTGATGTGATAGCTATTACTGAACTGGGACAGAACTTCCAACATGCTCACCTTCTCCAGCATTAGGCAAGACTCCCATTCATAGTATGCATGCTGGTGCTTTGTGCACCTACTGCTGTCTGCAGGTGAAATGCCCTTGGGGAAACAGAACAGTTCAACTCACAGCACATCTGAGCCCCACGCTGTCGAGAACCCATGTTGCCACCAGACCAAACGGGATCGAGATGAGGAGGTACAGTATTGACAGCCAGTTGACCATCTCCAGGGAAATTTGGAAGTAGGCAGCTGTCTTATCAGCAACAGGAGCAAATGTCAGCCACAGCTGCAGAGTAGAGAGCAAAGACGGGTAAGCATATACACCTCCACCAGAACAGAAATACAGCATTCCCTCAAACTGTCTAACTGAGTTGTGAAAGGAGCTCGCCATCTTAGGACAGTTAGGATTGAAATTAGGATGTTAAAGCTCCTAATACAATCTCAGCCCCCCTGTGTCTGCAGTTGCTCATGCTATGACTATTTTTCCACCGATACCATCATTAACTTGGCCCAGAGCACTCCATCCATTTCACTGCCTCATCTCCAGTCCCCTCGTCCTGGGGCTGGAAGCTGGCAGAAGCAGAGGTTAATACTTTTTTTCTGTCCACAGGTTGAACATGTAGGCCCATGATGCACTGAATCAGCTGATGTAGACCACAAGCAACCCTCCTATGTCAGCATGAATGAAACAGGGGATGCCATCTCTCCTCTCTACAGGTAAGAGCCTCTTAAACTCAGCCTGTTATTTATGGTTGCATTGGTAACCATGTGGCCTTTTATGCACAAACAACAACTTTGCTATCCATTAGCCATGACACTTATTATTCCATGCTGTCCCACACACACTCAGTGGTTAAGAAAGGGGCTAGAAATTTGCATTAGTCATAGAATCAGAATCACAAAATTGTTTAGGTTTGAAAAGACCTTTAAGATCATCAAGTCCAACCATTAACCTAACTCTCCCCAGTCCACCACTAAACCACGTCCCTCAGCACCACCTCTACACAACTTTTAAACACAACCAGGGATGGTGACTCAACCACTTCTACAGGCAGACTGCTCCAAATCTTGATAACCCTTTCAGTGAAAAAAATTTTCCTAATATCCTAATATCCAACCTAAACCTCCCCTGGCACAACTTCAGGCCATCTCCTCTTGTCCCATCAGTTGTTCCTCGGGAGAAGAGACTTGCACCCCTCTCTATACAACCTTCTTCCAGGTAGTTGTAGAAAGCGGAAAGGTCTCCCCTGAGCCTCACAGAATCACAGAATGTCAGGGGTTGGAAGGGACCTCCAGAGATCATAAAGTCCAACCCCGCTGCCAGAGCAGGACCATCTAGTCTAGGGCAGGTCACACAGGAACGCATCCAGACACAAACTCGCTGGGTATCCTGGTCCAGCGCTCTGGAGCCCTTGCAGTAAAGAAGTTCTTCCTCATTTTGAGGTGGTACTTCCTGTGCTCCAGCTAGTGACCATTGCCACGTGTCCTATTGCAGGGCACAAGTGAA
>NW_008610552.1:4103-13836 GCF_000691845.1 Merops nubicus | reverse complement strand
TGCAGTGCCGCATGGAGAGGCAAGTGGCCCCCGCGCCGCCCCGCCCCGCCCCGGGGGGCTCCCGAGGGGACAAGGGGCCCCGCAGCGCGGGGAGCTTCTGCCCTTGTTCAAAGCAGGT
This sequence comes from Merops nubicus, assembly GCF_000691845.1. Taxonomy (NCBI): domain Eukaryota; kingdom Metazoa; phylum Chordata; class Aves; order Coraciiformes; family Meropidae; genus Merops; species Merops nubicus. The sequence goes on along the minus strand of NW_008610552.1, from coordinate 13,718 downwards.
GTCCCGCGTGGCGTTAGCCGTGTGGCTTATGTGTGGTGTGTAGCTGCCCGGGCGAAGGGACAAGCCCTGGGGGGTTTTCTAGCTCTGGTTTCGAGTTAGAAGTTTAACTTGTTCCTCAGCTCGAGCGCCAAAGGGCGTGAGAAGGACATGGACTGATTAGAGCGAGTCCTGATCATCACAGAGATGGCCAAGGGAACACCTGGAACACCTCCCGTCTGAGGACAGACTGAGAGCTGGGGTTGTTCAGCCTCGGGAGGGCTCTGGGGAGACCTTATTGTCATCTTCCTGTACTTAAAAGGGGCTCTACAGGAAAGCTGGGGAGAGACTCTCTATCAGGGAGTGAAGTGATAGAGCGAGGGGTGATGGTTTTAAACTGCAAAAGGATAGATTTAGATTAGGTATTAGGAAGAGATTCTTTACAGTGAGGGTGGTGAGGCACTGGAACAGGTTGCCCAGAGAAACTGTGGATGCCCCATCCTTGAAAGTGTTCACGGGCAGGTTGGACAGGGCTTTGAGTAACTTCATCTAGTTGAAGATGTCCCTGCCCATGGCAGGAGGGTGGAACTAGATGATCTTTAAGGTCCCTTCCAACCCAAACCATTCAGTGATTCTCTGAGTGCTGGTTGGTGAGCCAGGGAGCTCCCTGGGAAATGCACACAGGGCATTACTGACCGTGCTTCAGCACTTGCACATGCTGCATGGGCTGGTGGTGGGGAAGGCTGCAAACAAAACCTCTTTGGAAGCTGCTACAGCAAAGTATAGTGGCACTGTGAATGCTGTTCTAAACCACATTCACTTGAAAGTCTGGTGATTGGTACAGGTGGAATTTTAGGAAGCTCTTACACAGTAAAAATAACCAAGAGTCAGGTGAGTTTTTGGGGAAACTCTTATTCAATAACTAATATCAGAAAAAAACACCTTTAATTGGAAACTGCTGTTAAGGAAAAAAGAATCCCTGAACGTTGCTTTCCCCAGAGTGAAGTTCCTGAGGCTTGGCCAAGCTGCAGTCACTCTGTATGGCTGCCTTGGACTTCTTCAGAGTACATATTGAAATAGAACATGCTGCAGTGCCCTTGGTCATAGCCTGTGTTCTGCAAAATGCTTCTGTTGTTCTCTTGTTTTAACGTAGGCAACTTATGGCTAATGAACCACTGGAAAAACTGGGATTTAAAGACCTGCTAGATGAGAAACCAGAAGCAAAACCTGAGAAGCTGTAATGAAGACAGACAACTTTACTCCTCATGTGTGGAAAGCATAACTCTGGATATAGTACATATTGTACGTTCTGCTGCACTAGGAAGTGTTTCCTGACTGAACCTTTGTTCAAAGTTTAATTTTCCTAAAATAAGATACTTTTTAATAAGCAAAAGTACTGCCTTGGTCTTCTTTCCCTCAGTAGTTCTTAACTTTTTTCTTTCAATTTCTCTAGCTTACTTTTAAGGATCCCTAAGAACGTGGAGAAAACAGTGACTTCCTGAAGTGCTCTCCCTGTCTCTGTAAGAACAGTGAAGTCTTAAAAGGACAAAGCAAAACCCCTTTATTGTGTGGATCTTGAACCATGGGTTAATCTTATGTGGGCATTACTAAGATTCTTACAGCACTTACTTGTCAGGTGGAAATAGAGCTGCTGTGGTACTTGCAAATTGGTTTTAATTAAATACTGGTTTTAATCCCCCTCTTTGGGGTGGTCTCCTCACTGCTATAGAAAATATTTGGGTACTGAGGTGTTTTTGTTTCAGTCTTTTAACCTTCATCATTGTTGGGAGAGTATTTCTAGCTCCAGACACCAGTCAGGTGGTGATTCTGCTTTTGTTCACCATGCCAACAGTGTTCACCCAGCTTGATTCCATCAGTTAACTGGGAGTCTTTCATTATGGATATATTAATTTCTCCAAGCAGAGCTGCCATAGGTTTTTTTCCTATCTTTTTTATCTTTTTTTTCCTACATATTTCAAGCAGACAATTTTATTAATCCTTTGGATGTATTTTCCACTGTACATCCTCCCTGTCTCTCCTGCTTCTTTTTAACTTTCCTGTGTGTGTCTGGCTCTCACATGACAAGCTTTAGGGTCAGGGCCTGCAGACAGTGACACACACACTCTTTGCCAAGGCAGTTCCACACTTTCTCCTTTATTTGGTGTCCTCCTTTGAGCCATCTCACCTTCCCTGCTGTCCTCTATGACTCCTTTTGCTTCTGCTTGTCTCCACCGTGCATCTGTTCACGCAGATCCAGGAGAGGGTGAGAGAATGATTTCTGCCCTTCCTATCGATGGTTGGAGCTGGGGTTTAAATTGTTGCTTGGATCTAATCTGATTGAACAGACTGCACACAGTTCAGAGCAGGTTCCTGTTTGAAAAGAATGTTTGCTGGCTGCTGCATATTTTTATTCTGCTTCACTCTGCTGTTTAATTTATATCCTTTGGTGAGATTAGTACATTTATAGAAAAGAAAGCAGAGATTCTATTGCTGAAACAGATATTAAAAAACTTTATATTAACTCAGTGAACAAGAGCTTCCTTTCAGTGATACCAGGGAAGAATTATTAAAATAATCTCCAGCATCTTCAGAAGAAAGAAATCACATTTCATGCTTCAGTGCTTCCTGAATATTATCAGGTGAAGTGAATCCCTGGTAGGTATAAAAGGACCCACCAGTGGTGGTGGAGTAACCTGGGATGTTACCCAGAAGATTAAACAACTGTTGATGTTCCTCTGCACTGTCCTGTGGCCAGATGGTTATTTCATGAGTGCATTTTTCCTGAGATCAATTCTGTCCTCCAGGTTACCACAGAGTGAAAGGGGTGAAGTTTTTGAGGGCATGAGTGACTGAATTTTGGCTGTTGAGCTGGAGTGATGATTGCTGTTTAAATGAACAGTCTCAAATCACACAATGAAGGATTATTTCATGAGTGCATTTTTCCTGAGACAATGGATATCAATTCTGTCCTCCAGGTTACCACAGAGTGAAAGGGGTGAAGTTTTTGAGGGCATGAGTGACTGAATTTTGGCTGTTGAGCTGGAGTGATGATTGCTGTTTAAATGAGCAGTCTCAGATCACACAATGAAGGAGGAGGGACCACTGGGAACTCCGTTCATGGGGACCAAGGCCCAGATTTTGGACCTGCTGAAGGTCCTACAGTGAAGCAGCCAGAGGACTTTGCATAGCAAAGACTGACCATGCTGCTGAGCCACCAGAGTGTGCTTCATCCTTCCCAAAACAGCCACAGCCTGAAGAAGTAACCTCATCCTGTGCAGCTGCAGAGGCACCTCTCGCCCTGGCTGCCTGCAGGGGGGGACAGGTTCACAGCCTGGGCTCAGCACTGGCCCCTGCGTGCCCACCAGGAGAGGGTGGAGAGTGGATCAGCTCAGAACTGGCTGAGGCACCTGTCTCCTGGCTGTGAGGCATGAGGTGGATGAGGGAATGTGCTTAGGTCTGCTCTGTGTAAGGTGAGCTCAGCTGTGGGGGCTCTCAGCTGATCCTGACTGGGTTCTAGTGCAGCTGAGAAGTGGTGGGAGAACAAGCCACTAATGCTGAGCTTGGTGTCAAACAATTCTCCCAACTTGCTCAATAGGACAAATCCCTGCAACACCAGAGTTCTCTGGGAGAATAGAAGTCCTAGCATGCTCTTCAATTTACTCCTGCCAGCATACAGGTTGTTAATTAAAGCCTTTCCATAGAAACCTCTTTATTTTAGCCTTGTGGTGTCCAGGTTTGTGCTCCTTTCGAGTGACAACAGCAAGTAAACCAAAGGAAAGCTCTAAGTGCACAGTTCCTTCTGCTGTTCCTGTACCAACAATTAATGTTTCCAAAAGCCTGACAGCCTGACACCAGGCTGGGAAAGCAGTCTGTGTTCTGGCCAGGCTGAGCTGAGGTGTGTGTGCCATGGGGGAGGCAGTTTGTGGGGGTGCTGGTACTTTGTGGAGCCCTTTGGAGCTGCTCTGCGGGTTCCCCTCCCTGCGAGGAGCTGCCCTGAGGCACCACCTGCTGACAGAGCCCGGGGCAGGGCAGGGAGAGGACCTGGGCACTGAGCTGGGGCTGCTGCACAGGCTGCCAGCCCGGGCTGAGCTGTGCAGGTGTGGGAGGAGGAAGGGTTGGCTGTGGTGGAGGGAAGAGCTTCGTAGGCTGTTCACACAAGAATAGAATTCGGTAAGTAGGGGGTTGGAATTCTTCCTGTAGGTTTTCTTTGGCTAAGACTGGTTCACACCATAACTCGGGCACCCTGCTGCCTGGGACCCTGGCCCAGGGAGTCCTCAGAGCTCTGCATGGTGGCACTTAGAGCCTTGCCCACATGCTCCCCCTTGGCTCAGGTTAGAATCCGTTCAACCACAAAGAGCTTGACCTTGATCCCAGCAGTTATTTACAGAGAACATTGCTGCAAGCCAACTGTCGTTATGTCTTCCTGGGAGACCTTCAGCTCCAGGTGTAGATCTCCAAACAACTGCAGCAACCTGCAGAACAAGGAAGGAAAGGTTTAGTAAACATTTCCAAAGCTCTGGGTGTTCTTACACAGCAAAGCCTATACAAAGAGAGCCTCCTGTGCTTGTGCTGGACATGGGCCACAGTCCAAAGTCCTTTGCAGGAGCACAGTGAGCCCGTGCCTCTGGGCTAGGGAAGGGTTGTCACTGCATCTCCCACCTGGAAGTGGGCTACCTGGCACAGCAGAAGTTGGCCTCTGTCAGCACCTGTGGAGTGAATGTTGGGTTGTGCAGAGTTACAGGCAGGCACTAGGTGTAGCTGGCTGCTCTCCACACTTGGTCCCCTTCCAAAGCATTCTGCCCAGTTTGTCCTGGCCACGCTTCAACGCCATGGAAGTCCTTGCTCCTGGGCACTACACTGGTGAGCAGTCAGCCACTCAGTTGCCTCTGGAGACCACAGAGCTGCTGGCCTTTGCTGATGATTAATTACCCTTTGTGGCAACCATCAAAATAACTTTCACTTCCTGCTCCTTTCACAGGCTTGGCCTAACCAGTGCTAAGAGGGAGGGAACTAGATCAGCCAGAGCTCCTCTCAAATGTCACCCTGCTGTTACCTCACTCCAAGCAGGCCTGGAGAGCACTGGGAAGCAATGCCATTCCCACTCAGCCCCTGGAACTAAACCTGGGGGATATGAGGCTGTGGGAGAAGCAGCAGCCTGCACTCCATACAAAAACTGTCTGCAGCATCAGAACATTACTTGTTGGTGTAGGTTCTGAAAAGTGTCTTGGATGTTCTGGTTCCACTGGAGAGCAGTGTGTTTCTACATTTCTCAGCTGTGGTCCTTGGGAAAGGAAAGATGCTTCTGCTAGTATGCAAGAGTGTGGTAATTTCTGGTAGCATATCCAGTGACCCCAGAGGACTTCAGTTACTCCTCTGCCTGGAGGAGATCCCTTCTGGAAGAGAGATCCTTCTGCTACATTAGGAATGTTGCATATTGTATCAGGTTTCTCACGAAAATCAAAGCTCTAGCACAGATTAATTAAAGAAAAACCCAACCTGGAAGGGCACATGCAATGGTCTGTTTTCCCTTCCGGGGTATTTCAATAGAGATTGGGTGTCTGAATAATCTTATCCTCATTCTCTTTTTTCTCATAATGATTCTGCTTCTGTGAATAGCTGGCAGTGCTGCACTTCCGTCAGGGTGCAGCAGATTTTCTAGCTTACAGATTTCAAGACAAAATGCTTTCCTTCTGGAATGAAGGTGCCATATGGCTTGAAATACATAATTGATCACTGCTCCAAATAGGAGCTTCATAGAAAGTCACTTAGAAGTCCAATGCATGTGTGCAGAGGACTTAATAGACATTGATGCACTTTTTGTTTCATGGGACTGATGATGATACAGGTACAGGGTGTGATGGCTCTTCCCAGAGGTTCTGATGTTTGTGCTTTCTCTAGCACTGCACAGACTGTTTCACCACGGGATTATTTATTTCCATTATTCCAGGAGATCTTTGGCCTTGCATTAGCAGGTGCATCAGTCTTAAGGTTGCAGATTGCTGCTTTGCTTGGCTGGGTGAGACCCACCCCAGACGAGCCTGGCATTCACAATGTGGCCTAACAAAGGCCACGGTTATCTGGGAGTGTGAAACAGTTCAGGTGTATCAAATCCAGTGGGCTGAATCCAGCCCTTCCAGCAAGAAGAATCCTGCTTCCCCACCTCTGATGGGATGTGTAGCTGTCTGCATGAGCAGGTTTTCCAGGTCCCACCTGGAGTAAGGTAAGTTCCCACTGATGCAGTAGAGGTGTTGTGGTGCATCTGGCTGTGTCCTGCTGCCTGGCAATGGCCAATATCTTAAACCACATGGTATTTAAATGTTTTCCTGTTGAGGTCCTTATAAATTACAGCAAACTCTGCTTGCAGCAGTGGTGGAAAGTAGCCTTGCTAAAAGAGAGCAGAGGGGTGAGAAAATCAAGGAGACTACCCAGAATAACCCAGACTTTTAATTCGACCTTGATGGTTTTAAAAAGCAGGCACTGACTGGGGAGTGCTTCTGTAGCTCCTTTGGGTGACTGAGTCCTTTGGCTATTTTAGTAACCTTGTAGGAGTTGGCAGCTCTGATTTTGGGAGGATTTCTGGTTTCCTCACTGCTAGCAAGCCCTGCTCAGCAAGATTCTGCTCACACTCCTGGTTCTGATCTCGCTGGCAAAGCTGCTAGTCAAGGATAGCACGTGGGAAGGCAGTCCCATGGGAGGAGGTGCTCTGCAAGGAAGTCAGGCCCAGCTTTGTTTGCTCAGTTTACAATCCCCTGTTATCAAACCATGTTCTGGGTTTCGGCAGGGTTTGGAAGCACTAAATCTCTCCTCAGTGGACAAAGCAGGAGAACGGTTGCACTACAGAATCTGGGGCAGCAGGACTGCCCTGAGGATTTCTGTGATGCTGTGTGCTGCAGCCTGCTCAGAGGAGCAATCTGCTGCCAGTCTACAGAGGTCACTCTGCCAGCCCCATGGTGGCATGGCTTGCTGGCTGGTCAGAAGGATTCCACCACACTGAGGAAGCCAGGTTTGGGGCAGGCAGACCCAAATGGCAAAAAAAATAATAATCCTGCTGCCACTCAGGAGTTGCAGGGAAGCTGCAGATCAGATCAGTGCTGAGAAAATGGCTGGTAGCTCAGGATGCTGAACCAGGCAGGAGCAAAACCCCCCACTGATCAATGAGCCTCTACATCCCCGTGAGTGAGGACCAACCAGCAGTCCCAGGGGTGGGAGAAGGCTGCTTGCTTTCATCACTTGGCACTGCCTCACTCAGCTTTTGCTTTTTATGTGAATGTGGGAGTTAGGCTGTGCTGACTTCAACCCCTGGATTTAGCAGGGCTGTCTTTGACCCCTCACCCTCACCACGCATTGCTGTGGGCCAGCCCTTACAGAGCAGGTGCTCTGGGGTGTGCCTCTTGTCCAGCACCTCTGCTCGTGTGCAAGCTCAGGGAGGTTGCTACGGCAGCATCAGTCTGTCCCCTTCTCTCTGTGCATTCAAATTTCTGTCTAATGTAGAGTGATATGTGCACTAGGTCCATGCAGCCCAATCCCAGAGCTGTATCTGTATGGAAGAGCACAGGTAATGCCATGGATTTGGTGTTACCAGGCTGTGTGCATACACACAGGCATGGATGGTACAGGTGAGTGGCGTGTAGGTTTTGGGTTAGTCTTCCCAAACTGTGCTGCAGAGTCTGGTGGAAAAACCAGACTGTCCACGGCCACCCACCAGGGCACAGCACAGAGGTGAACATCTCTGGCAGGAGATGCCTCCTGGCCTCCTCGCCTGGGGAGATGCTCAGCATGGGCCTGGGCAGCACAGAGACATAGCAGGACCCAGGTCACTGCAGGGCTTTGGTAACAGGGGACATGCAAGGTCTGGTCAAAGGGACAGAAGTGCTGAATTCACTGCCTGCTGAGAAAGAACCGAGTGTGTGAAAAACGAGAGCGTGTCTGGAACATCTTCCTCCATCCTTTCAGCGTGCCCGGCAGGAGGCCTGCAGGTGTGGTGGAGCCAGCTAGAAGGACTCATTTGAGCAGAGAGATGTCTGGATTAATGGCTTTATTTCAGCTTATTTTAGCAAGGAATAGACAGGGGGGGTGATGTTTATCACCGAAACTGGAGCTGGATAGTCCTTTAGATCACAGCTCTAATCGGTTGGCCTGACTTAGGCAGTAAATCACTTTAGCAGCACTAATAGCACAGAGTGGCAGGTAGAGGAAACCCTCTGTTGCAGCAATAACGTGGTCCTGCTGGGTCTTTCACTCGGGTTGGTGCTTCTGTGCTGGTTTGTTTATTAAAGCTCCTTTGCCACAGTCACCTGGGTGGCTGCTCTGACTCAGCCGTGCAAGTGGCTGTGCTGCCATTCCCCAGCCTGGCTTGGGCTCTTTTTATAGCCTGCAATAAAATTGTTTATTTTTGCACCTGTTTATAAAGGCTTTTCGGCCGCAGGGGTCTTATGATGTTGTTTTCATGGCTTCTGGAGTAGGGCTGCTCTGTTGTTGCTAGAAATAATTGCTGTTAATTAATTCTTTGCTGATTTTTCTTTGGCAAAGCATATTGAAATAAACAAAAAGTGAGCAGCAGGCTCTGGATCTCGATGTTTTGGGAGCTTTTAGGAGGCCCAGGGTGACATTCAAACAATCTCAGCAGCAGCCAGAGGAAGGGTAGGACATGCTCCTCAACTTTCTCTGGACAAAGTTAATTGGGAGGATGGTCAATTACCATCTCCAGCTGTTCGGCAGCTTCCTTCAGGCCATCATTTCTGATCTCTTTCTAGAGAAAACCCACAGCTTTGTTCCCATCTAATGCTTTATTCAAATCACAGCTGAGCAATGTTACAGAAAGTGATGTGGTCTCAGATGTCTGAGCCAGCCCAGGCAGCTGAAGGCAGCAGTCCGTGATACGAGACCAACACAAGGGACCTGCAATTGCACTGTGCCCTCTTTTCTTCTGTGCCCTTTAAAAAATGGGTTATCTTCTTTCTGAGGGACTCAGGCTGTGCTGTAGAGGCTTCCAAACCAGGAGTGATGTGCTGGGCTTCAGCCCCTCTGTCCTGTGGCCCTGCCTGTAGTGTCTCTGTCATCCTCTTGGCACTGGGTCCCTGGCAGGAGCAGCCACTGGTTCCCAGGACCCCCAGAGCAGGCAGCAGCTGGCTGGGCTGCTTCCATCTCCACCCTGCAATGGGACATCATGCAGCCCAGTCTCTCAGCTGAATGTCTCCAAGCTGTTCCTGGAAGGATGAGCCATTTGAGCCCGGAAGAGATTCAATTATTGGAACTGAGCAAAAGCAATTGCCACGGTAAGTGCTTGCCCTGCGGTTTGCACAGGGAGCCTGTCCTGCTGTTGGCTCTGACTGAGGCAGAACTGATGGTGGCCCACTCTCAATAATCACTTTGACTTTTCCTGGAGGAGCTGATACACTGACATAGGAATCTCTTCACACGTTTGCTTTCTCCATACAGAGCTTCCCCAGGCCTAAGTCTTTTAATTAGTATAAATCAGGAGTAATGCTAAAAGCAGTGGTCTATCACTGGCATAGATGAAATATTGACTTCATTGGCCTAATTCCATCTTCTCTGAGAGCAAAAAGCCCATCATTAGGCTGTAGAGATCAGCATAGCTCCAGTTGGGTGCCTGGTGGCTGCCGTGGAGCCACTTCCCCA
>NW_008610552.1:0-4053 GCF_000691845.1 Merops nubicus | reverse complement strand
TTCAGCAGCAACAGGACCGTAGCAGCACCGTTCTTCTTGCATTGAGATTTCCCTGTGAACTGCAGAGCAGATGTACAAATATCCAGCATCCTCAAGCTCTGAGTTCCCCCCTCGCTCTCTAGAACATCTCTTGGCTCCCAGCCATGCCATCAGAGTGACTGAGCAGCCCCTGTGTCCCCATGTAATTCCCAAACCAGCCCATCGCTGCAGCGAGCCTGGCCAGAGGGGAGGAGAAGAAACTGAGAGGATATCCCCAGCACGATGGGCAGCCTCAGAGAGGTGGTTGGGGCTACTTTTCCTGTTCATTGCAGTGTGGCTGTGAGAGAGCAGCTCTCAGCTCCAGGGTGTTGCAGAAGCCTAAAAATATAGTGTTTGAGTCAATCAGCAGAGAGGTTTTGTTCTGCACCTTCTTCTTGTCCTCATTCTCACCATTTCTTCTCCCTTACAGAGGACCTCTGTGCTCTGGTGTGCATGGTGTTACCTGCACAGCTATTAAATCATGGCAGTAAAGGCCTCCCCTTTTTTTCACTCCTGTAACACTGGGCTCTGCAGCAGAGTTAACCACTATGCAAATGTCATGAAGCCCTGGTCTGCAAATTACTCCTCAGCCAGGGACTTTGAGAGCTGCATGCTGCCTTTGGTTCTTGGAGGGCCTGTGCAGGTGCAGGGCAGCTGTGCACACAGAGGACTTACTTCAGTCTGTTCTTTCTGCACTCTCACATCATTTTCTCTTGCATCATCCTCTTCAGCTTGACCCACACATCCTAACCCTGCAGATGCAGTACATGTGCTTTTCCCTGTTCTACAGGGCAGAAATCCCACAGGGTCCATAGAGCAATTTGCTCAAAATCAGGGGAAGTTTGCATCAGTAGTGGCTTTTTCAGTTTGAGAGGTTTTAATTGCCCTGGCCTGAGCTCTCTGCTCTGTGGCGTTCCTCACCGGAACAGGCTGCCCAGGGCAGTGGTGGAGTCCCCAGCCCTGAAGGGATTTAAAAGCCGTGTGGGTGAGGTGCTGAGCAACACGGTTTAGCACTGGCCTGGCAGTGCTGGGTGAACAGTTGGACTCCATCTTAAAGGTCTCTTCCAACCAGAACGATCCCATGATTCCTCCCTCCCAGCTGTAGCCAGTCTTGATTTAACTGAACAACCCAGAAGATAAGTTGTTTATTTGTTTGTTTTTGGGTTGTTTTGTTGTTTGTTTTTTTTTTTTTTAAAGAAAAGCCTCTAGGATTTCCGTTTCTGTCTTTTTTTTTTTCTTTCTTTTCTTTCAAACAGGAAACCATACTGCAACGGAAACTAGCTGCTTGAGCATGGGTGCGGGTGGCCAGTGCTATGGCTTGTCCACACAAACCTTCAGCTGCAAGAGCTGCCTCCCTTGTGATACTGGGGTACCCACCCTGCTGTATGTATCTACTACTCCAGAGAGTTCTGCTTGAATGCAGTTGCAGGCGCATGAATTATTGATATTTCTGTTAAGGTCTGCTGTTCACACAGGAATTTGTAATGCTTCCCCACATTACGCTCTGAATGTGCTCCTGGGTCACATAAAGGGTTGAGTTTAACACCCTTTGACTTGCATGGTTGTGACATTGATTTAGCCATTTCAGGGCTGGGGCTGCAAAATTAACTAAAATTGGTGTAAATGGCTCTTTCCTAAGAAAACAAGGCAGTCTCTGGATGGAACAAGCTAATATGGAAGGGCAAGGAGAAAGAATAGTTTTGTTCGTGCATGTTCAGAGCATCACCACAAAGATGTTGAGAAGGTTTCCATGAATTTCTGAGCATCCCTTGCCCTGCCCTCAGAGTCTGGCATTTCCAGAGGCTGCCCTTGCTGCCACTGTGCTCAGCACCTTGGGAGGTCATACTAATAATGTCAGTTTCTAAGGAAACAACCTTGCCATTTAGAAAGGACCGAGTTAAAAGTGTGTTTACAAACAAATATGTTACATGCAAATATAATATACATATAAATGTCTCTCAGACTTAACAAGCCACTTAGCAGTGGAGAGACACAAAGCGTCTGAGCGAGGGTGATGTATTGACAGCGATAACTGGTGTCTGGATAGCTTGGCCAGAGACTTTGTGAGGAGTAGGAGCAAATTCATTAAGCAGTCCCTGACAGGTCCTATCCACAAGCAAAACGTGGAGAAAAGCTCAGACAAGGTGTGGGCACAGGCAGGAGGGAACAGTCTGACGTGGAGCAGTCTGAGCAGCAATGCCCATCAGCCTCCCGGGAGCCTCTGCTCGCCCTTTACCTGTGTGGGATGTTAAACTCTGACATTATCCCTGCTCTACACCAGGAATCACAATCCTTAGGGGCCAGTGTCCATCAGGAGAGCCTCACTGCCTGCCCTGGATCAACACTGCTGTACAACACTGAAGCAATACCCAGGCTCTTAACCTTGGGTAAACCAGGAGTACATCTATGGAGACACCCTTTTATCAGTGAGATTGCATCAAGCCTTTGATTGTCTGCTGAACAAAAGCTGATCTTCAATTCTGTCTCATTTAGTTCCAGCTTTCTGCCTCTCTCTCTGTGTCCCCTCCACCCACATGGCTGTTTTTTTCCCCAAAGTGAAGTCTGGAGTAATGTGATGAGTCTTAAGTCTGAGGACTGCTGTTGAGTGACCCTTGCTCCCCCTGTTCTCCTGCTCTGCCCTTTACGAAATGCTCTCCTCTCATCACTGGCACTGGGCTCTGTTATATTTGATTTTATTACAAGATATAAATTTCTGTCTGCAGCCCTGGCTTCCAGCACGTGGAGGAGAGACAGAGATTGCCTAGCAACCAGGAGAACAAAAAATTAAAAGAATCAATAAGTCTTAATGGAAAGCTAAACAGAGACTTTAAAACCAACCCCCCCTCCCTCCTCCCAGCCTCTGCCCTCGCTCGGTTCATGATGACGTGCAGCATCCTGGCTATCACAGGAAGAATTCAGCAAGTGCATATTCTGGAAAAGCCAGAGTGCAAATGAAAACCTAAGCCAACTTGGACTTAAGTAAAGCTCTGATCCTGTACATGTTTACACTGACATGCTTGAATATAGCATGGGTGTGGAGGATTAGGGCTAAGATGCTGTGTGGGAGCTGGTCTTATTCAGTGGATGTTGGAAGTCAGTGCTCTGCTCCAGGTTGGTATTAGTGGCTCAGAGGTTGAAGAAGACAAGGATCCAGATGCAGCAGCTCAACCTCTTCACAAAAAGCCCGTGTGTGGGATTACACCTTTGGTTTCTAGCGTAGGAATGAGTTTCCAGACATCATCAGCCTACATGGGTAAAACCAGCAAACCCCAGCACGACGCCTAACGCTGTGTGGAGTCAGCAAGGAACTGTCTGACAGCAGTTTAAAGCAGTCAAAAAGCAACCTGGTTACAATTGCTTGTCTGGCAAAGGGAAAGGTCATTGAGGAGACTGTATCCCAAGCAAGGGAGGTGTAAAGGCCGTGATTCTGCCTGTGTTTAAGGGTATATGCTCCCACATCACCCCCCGAGTCACCCTCTAACCCTTAGCTGGTAAAACCAGCCTTGTGCCATGGGTGACGTGAGATGCACGAGTGGCTGCAGCCTTTGGTCCCGGCACATGGGACCCCATGGTGGCATGGGGAAGCTGTGAACCCTCCCCACGGGTGTTTATTCCCTTGACACCACGAAGGGGTGTGAAAAGCACAGAAAGATGCTTGGAGGACTGTCCCGCTGAGGTGCAGACATGAAAGGTGGTGGATACAGGTGCTTGGAAGGACAGCAGAGAAGTTTTGGAGTGTGTGTAGGTACCAAGTAAACGTTTATTACTACCCACAAAAGATGCTAACGTTAAAGAGGCACCCCAAAAGCACTGCTGATTTTTTTCAAAAGCACTGCTGATGACCCTGCCGAGGTGCTCGAGTGCCGAGGCCCCGGCCACCGAGGGCTGGGGTGCTGCGAGCCCCCCCGGCCCCCTCCCTCCCCAGTGCCGCGGCAGCTCCCACCTCGGGGCTGAGAGCATCCCCCCGGCACCTGAAACCTGGGGAGGGACCGCGGGCGGCTAGGGAGGGGCTGGGGACTCCCTGGTTGGGGGGGA
>NW_008610551.1:30992-55443 GCF_000691845.1 Merops nubicus | reverse complement strand
TTCCAAGCCTCAAACCACAACATATCCAAAACTAGTCAAAAGTGCATACCTATGTGATACTTTATGGATATGGAGATTATACAGGAGTTCTTCCATGGTGTATTCCCTTTACCTCCAGAGATCTGCAAGCATAGGCAAGTCTGTACCTGGTCAAGTTACCTTTGTGTTTACTGGCTACTACTGGATCTATATTTCTTCTATGATTTTTTAAAAAAATGTTTCATGAATAAGTGTGAAGTTTGGACTCCACATCAACCTGTGGCAATTAATTCCATGTATTAATTACTTACAATGTGAAAACATTTCTCCTTTTTTTGTTTGGAATCACCTACTTGATCACTAATTTTGATGGCCTAGTTTATTTGGTCATTTCTTATACCGAAACTTTTTGATTTTTTATGAGCTAGAGTTAATATTCTTCATAGCAGCTTGCACGGTGCTGTGCTTTGGATTTGTGATCAAAACCACGTTGATGACATGCCAATGGCTAACTGTTGCTAAGCAGTGTTTACACAGCTTCAGGGACTGTCTGTCTCAGGCTGCCCCACCAGTGAGTAGTCCGGCAGTGGGAAAGAATTTGGGAGACAGGACAGCCTGGACAGTGGATCCCAAGTGACCAAAAGGATATCCCGTGCCATATGATGTCATAGTCAGCAGTAAAAGCTTGGGGACAGAAAGAGTAAAGGACAATGCTCATGCTTATGGTTTTTGTCTTCTCAAGTAACCATCAGCTATGAAAAGGTTCTGCTTTCCTGGGCAATTGGGTGGGTGCTTAGATGCTGGCTGGGGCAACCCATCATAATTTTCTTTCACAAATTTTACTACTTTTCTTCATGAATGTTCTAGGGCTACTATATTCCTTTTTGATACGTGAGTTCTAGAGCTGCATATGATTTGCAAGATGCAGGTGCACCACAGAATTGGATGGTAAAATAATTTTGTCCTTGGTTGTATTATGTATTCCTTTCCTAATAATTTCTAGCATTTTGCTTTCCTGTCTGATAGCTACTGATAATTTTCTTAGATTGTCCATTATAGCTCAAAGATATTTTTTTTTACTCAGTGGTAATTAACTAGTTCAGAACTCATCACTCTCCATGGGCATAATTTTACGTTTATCAAGACAGAATTTCATCTGCTATTTACAGTATGCTTTTAAACTCCCTGTAAAGTGTTAGTGGGCCAAATAGTAACTATAGGGTGCTCTTGAGAAATGCTATTTCATACTAACCAGGGTAATAAATAATACAAAGAAAAGTGCTACAGGAGATTGAACTAGATTTTCCAGAAACCTATGACAATGTGGAGGTTTTTGTGCATAATTATTCTCAGGAAAACCTTATGTAAATCACAGTGATTTGTACTGACAAAAGAAGGTGATATCCTACTTTGTCTTCAAAATCTGTGACTATTAACTCAATAGATTAAAAAAGAAGGTCTGCGTTAGCCAATCTTTTTTCTACTTTAATCATTCAAAAATGAATGGACAGCCCTGTGACATTAATGGCAATGTTACATGTCTTGGGCTTGAAAGGTATGGTCACTCTGAGCTATATTTTTCTGACACTAATGCCCAAGTTCAAAGACAGGTTAACTAAATACAGATTAGAGCAGAAATATGCAAAGGATCATATGTCTAAATCCCTTGCTCGGGTAAAATAGAAATGAGCTAAATTTCTCCTTGAAAACACTGGGAAACCTGTTATTAATCTAACATATCAAACCTAAGAAATATGCTGCTACTAATGCATGCAAATATACCTATGCAAAGAGATTTCAAATTTAAACTGAAATATATTTAAAAGGAAGTTGCCTCAACAATTTGTGATTGCTTTGCTGACAATTTTTTTTTTTTCCAGAATGGAGTAAATAATCATCACAGTTAAAGACTGGATCAAGGAAGAACAAAACTCAAGTCTGTATCTCAGTAAATATAAAGGTATTTGCTGAGAAGACCACGTACTTGTAAGATAGTAACCTAGGAATCTTTCAGATCTTATTTCCTGCTTTTGTTCAGAAAAGTATAAGGTCAAACAAAGTGCATTGGAGGAAGAGAAAATATGCATGGAGTAAGTCTTTATTTGAGATCCTAGAGTAACATATCAAGGGTAGTTTTTTTCTCTCTTATTTTCATATGTTAATTTTTTAGCTATTCTACAGCCACTGACATTGGTTCAGATCACAGGAGTGTTGCTGTTCTGTTAAATGGCACACAACTCAACTGCTGAAGGGAAGGGGCAAGATTTGGGTCAAAAAATAACACTTATTCACAGATCTTCACATTTTCTTCCCAAACACATATTCCTAGCTTACGTTTTTTTTTTTCCTGTCTCTCACAATGCATTAAGTCTTTTAAAACAATATGTTGGATAGGTGTCATCCTGAGACAAGACTCAGACATAAAAGATAATGATGTATCAAGGACATAAGGTACACAACAAAGTAGAATTTGATCATATGTGCACCAGGAATCCAGGTATTATGTTGCACTTTTCAAGTAAAAAGTATTAAATGTGCATTTGGTACCATGACTGTTCACTGTACATGGTGAATCACTGCAGTTTTCCTGTCATGCTTCCTCCATTTTGCTTCTGTACCAAAAATTCTGGCTGAAACCCAGATACTGCTAAGTAAGCCTGTTCCTTCCTGCAGGCCTCAGCATAAGGTGCACATCAAAGATGAAGAAAAAGTAACAGGCATGCTGTATAGGCTGGCAATACTCAGCTGGTGGCAGCCTGTTGGAATAATTTTCAACTTGTTGCCAGAATTGCCTCCAGGCTTTGCTATGATCCACATGTGGGGCTTGGCCCAGGAACAGAGTCAGGATGCTGTGAAGTTTATCTTTGATGCCTGCTATAGTCTGTGCCCGCTGCAGGGCAGGCACAGCAGAAAGTAGGGTCCAACAGCTTTCCCACTTCTAGGCAAGTACCTGATAGCTTTCCAGATGATATCTTTCTGGCATCTCCTCAATGAAATTGCCTGCCTGGCACCTACATTTCACTTTGCATTGCAGCTTTCAAGGAGACCTTTTATTTTCCTCTACGATCATCTAAAATAAAGTAGTTGTGAAACTTGGAAGCAATGTTGCTTTCTATTTGTGCATTTTTCTCCACCAGGAGTAGAACACAGAGTTATAAAAGGGTCAGAGCTGACAGCAGACAACGTGACAGCTCTCACAAAGGGCACTTTGGAATAACCTTCTGTAAGGCTCCTCAGCAACTCCAGGGTGCTGCATTGCCTGCATAACATTTGTTGACTGGGAGCTTGCTGTGCTATCTTTCTAACTTTTATCTTATCTGGGAGAGTATTGCCTTTCCCTAATTAGATTTATATTTCAATACTTTAAAATGAAAGGGTTTAGCTTCAGATTGCTTGGCTACTGAACTAAAGGGCTGTGGTTGAAAGCTCACATCAAGGGCACAAACTATATGCCTCACCATATCTTATTCAACATTTCACAGTACTACTACACTGGTAGGAAAATTAACACTTGGTCCCACTTTGTCTCCTAGGTTAAATCCTCAGAGAGCTGCAGATTACCTATTTTGCATTTTTAATTAGGCACTGTTGTTACAATTAACTCTTTTATGAGTGGTATAAATGAAAACACAGGAGCTTTACATGATCTTGCTCTCAAAGCTTCATTGCTTCTCAGAAAACAGGAAATATTTACAATATGGAGAACAGAGGAAATGTTTAGAGCGTAGCTCTGGCATTTCATATTTGTGATTGACTGTTATAGGTGGCCAGATTTGAGCTAAGTATCCTAGACTTTCTTAAGGTTAATGTAAATAAATTAGTAATTCCAAGGCATAATTAATCTCATCCTAAAGTGCCTGTCCAAAACAGATCAAGTGCATGTTCCTGTAAGAGTACCAAGAGAGCCTAAGGTGAATAGGTCATCTGCTGACATCTAAGTAGCATAAATTTAAAATTAAATGAGGTTAATCCTACTCTAATCTGCTGCTTAAATGTTAATTGACTTATATAAAATAGCATTTTTATGTATGAGAGCCCAAATAAATAGGAGTTTGATTCTTGTTTGAAAAAATTAGCTAGCAAAGACAAAAGGTGGGGTCTGTTTCCATATTCAGATTCCTGACTATAAGGTTTAGTTCCCACTTGGAGACCTTCAAGAGTTCTCACAATGGTTTGGAGCTATTTTTGCTTGACAAAGAAATTTATATGCTTTTCCATGAGTGTCATTTGAATCTCCAGCTATGACACTGTCACAGTTTAAGGAAAAATGCTGTGTGAGACTTAAAAAAGATGAATAGTGTACATATACACCGAAGATTTTGATGGGGAATGGAATTAGATGGAGACCTTCAAGAGTTTTTACAATAAATGAGAAGGAAAAGAACTGTACCTAGGACCACATTTATTGTTCCACTATGCTTCTGGTTCAGAAGTTGCAATGCCTCATTCCAGCTCCTCACAAAAGAGCTACTCATAAGTACACAGCATTTGTGAATTTAGAGTTCAGTCAAGATATATTGATCTTTACAATGTCAGGGCTGAATGACCTTAAGAATATATAATATGTTATAGTTTATGGAATTCAGAGTACCTTCTGAAAATAGTGTTTGGCTTCTAAAATTTCTATGCTTGTGTTTATATTTTTGAACATGTTCTACTGCATATAGAACCTGGAACAGACTGGAACTTGGTAGTGCTTGAGAAGTGGGCCCATGTGAATCTCATGAAGTTAGAATCATAGAATCATAGAATGTATTTGGTTGTAAGGGACGTCTAAAGGCCATCTAGTCCAAACTTCCTGCAATAAGCAGATACCTCAACTAGGTCAAGCTGCTTAGAACCTCATCAAGCCTGACATTGAATGTCTTCAGGGATTTGGCTTCCACCACCTCTCAGGGCAACCCATTCCAGTGAGCTATCACCCTCATATTAAAGACCTTTTTCCTAATGTCTAACCTAAATATACCCTTTTCTAGCTTAAAGCCATTATCCCTTATCCCCATGCTACAAACCCTTGAGAACGGACCCTCCCCTGATTTCTTATAGGCTCTTGTAAGTGCAACAAGGCCAAATAGAGGCTGGGAGATAAAGGAATTGAGAGAAGCCCTGTGGAGAAGGATTTGGGGGTACTGGTGGATGAAAAGCTGGACATTGAACCAACAACGTGCACTTACAGCCCAGAAAGCAAATCATATCCTGGGCTGCATCAAAAGAAGCATGGACAATAGGTTGAAAGAGGTGATTCTCGCCCTCTGCTTTGCTCTGGTGAGGCCCCACCTGGAATACTGAATCCAGATCTGGAGCCCAGCGCACAAGAAAGGCATGGACCTGTTGGAGTGGGTCCAGAGGAGTGCCACAAAAATTATGAGAAGAAAGAGAAACCTATCCTATGAGGAAAGGCTGAAAGCTGGGGTTGTTCAGCATGGAGCAGAGAAACCTCAGGGAAGATCTTATTGTAGCCTTTCAGTAATTAAAGGGAACCTATAAGAAAGATGAAGATGAGGTTTTTAGTAGGGTTTGTTGCGACAGGACAAGGGGTAATGGTTTTAAACTATAAGTGAGTGGATTTAGACTAGATATAAGAAAGCAATTTTTTACAATGGGAATAGTGAAACACTGGAACAGGTTGTCTAGAGAGGTTGTAGAAGTCATGAACTCTACTCGTGACATTTTTCAATTCAAGACACTATGAAATGACTGCTCAGAAATACCCAATTCTATGCTATGTTTGGATGGTTGTTTTTGACTTTCTTTCAGACATTCGCTAGCTGTTGAGAGACTAATTTATCTAAACATTATTTAAGAGGCCTAAATATTGAACAGTTTAATTTTCTTATAGAAGGTACTTTCAGATTTATTTACTTATTTTTTAAATGTAAATCATCTATACTTTTCATTCATTACTCATTTTTTGAATAGTGTTAATTAAGCTGCTTTAATAATTTTTTTTGTTGCTGTTGCTTTACATTAAAAAGTCTTTTTATGTATGGCATGAGTGTCAGCTCACAAAACTGAAATGAAGTCAAGTAGTCCAATCATTCAGATCAGTATAATTTCACTGTCTTAAATAGAAATTTTCTTGACTTACCACCTATGTCTGGTTTTAGCTTTTATTGTTAAAAACTGGGGCAAGGTAATGCAATTAATCTGACAAAAAGAAGAACATATAAACCTAAAGTTTCCTGAACAGAGAACATTATTGATGCATATAATATTAAAGCATAATCAGCTCTAGAGCACTGAAGAAGGAACACATTTGAGAATGTACCCTATCCCAAGATAACTGCCGAAGCAATTTCAGTATCTTTTATACTGATATCTGAGAAGTCATGGAGAAAGAAAGGAAATGGGACAAATGTAGTGCTAGTGCTCAAAAAACCAATCAAGCTAAGAATAACAAGCACATCATTTAAGCCTGTGCTTTTGAAAATTGTTTAAGAAATCATCAGTTCTTTCAAGACATCAGGAACATAACTAAAAGGATAAGTAACGCTCAGGAGAAATCTGTCAAAAATTAATATTTCCAAATTAATCTAGTATTATTCCACAATAACATAACAGGCCTTGTGAATAAGGAAAAGGGAATGGATATTTTCTATTTTTAATTTAATAAACCTTCGGACACTGTCTGTTGTGACATTCTCGCAAGGAAGCGTGCTCTTGACATGCATACTGGATGTATTCAAAAAAGGTTAGAAAAATTAAATAGGAGTGCAATTTGTAACGGATAGAAATAAAATGAAAAGTTATATTGAGGCTATTTTGAAAGGAACTTTCCCCACACTTACTTGTGTTAAAAATTTTCCTTATAGGCTGGATGGTGGAATATGGAGGCTGCTTATTACAGTTATGGAGAGAGAAGCCTAGATAGTATCTACGGTGCACTGGAGGACAAGATTAGAATTCACACAACTTCAGTGCTAGCGAAGGAGCTTTAAAAACAGAGTGCAGTTCTCCATAAATAAGTTTAAGCAAAAATGAACAAGAAATAGTAAACCAGAGTAAGAATGGCAAAACACTGGAGAAATTGCCTGGACAATTGTGGCATCTCCTCCCTTCTGTGCTTTTAAGAACAAATATCTACCAGAACTCTTTCTAGAGTTTACATGCTCAACAAGCTTGTGTATGGTGCCAACTAGGGAGGAGCAATTTATAAACTTGTGGGAAGGGATGATATCAGAGAGATCTCTGCAGGCTAGAGAAGTGGTCTCTAACGAACTTCATGAAGATCAGCTAAGGCAAGGGAAGTCCTGCACCTGAGCAGCTGGGAAATAAAATTATTTGGTAGAAAGGGACCTGAGGGTCCCAGCAGACAGGAAGTTTAAGATGTCAGCAGTGTGCCCTTGCAGCAAGGAAGGCCAACCTCATACTGGGCAGCGAGAGTGCTGTCAAGAGGTCAAAGCAAGTGATTATTTCCATTGATTCAACACTTGTGAAACTACATTTCAGTTTGGTGTCTAATTTTGGTCTTTCCACTACAAAAGACATTGACAAAACTGAGGTCATCAAGCCTGTGAGGGAACTGCAGAACTTGGAGTACAAGGAAGGATTGTGAGAGCTGCCTCTGTTCAACCCTGAGAAGAACAGGCCAAGAGGAGAATTTATTGTTGCCTATAAATTGCCAACAGGGGGGAACAGCGAGTATGGGGTCAGATTATTCTCAGAGAGGCACAGGAGGAGGACAAGGGGCAAGTTGGAACTCAGAAAAATGACCCTAGATTGAAGGCAAATTTCTTAGGGTGAGGGTGGTCAGACACTGGAGGTGGTTGCACAGGGGGATTGTGGAGTCTATGGAGGTGCCAAAATCCTCACTGAACATGGCCGTGAGCCAGCTGCTTAAGATGCCTTGTTTTGAGCAGGAGAGAGAGGGCCTCTAGAAATCCCTTCTAGTATAGCATACTTTTCACGTGTGTGATTCTATAGGGGACAAATATAAAACTGCACAGGAAATAGTATATTCTAAAACATGTTCAAGATGGAGAAAAAGAAATGCTTTATTTGAACAAATGCCATTTTTGTTCCTTGGTTATAGAAACAATTTAAGAACCTGTCCAAGGTAGGAAAAAATCAGTAAGTGGTATCTTAGCCAAATGTTAACTTCATGAATTCATTACCAGTTGTGTATGGCCACAATGTTAATGCTGCAGGGTCATCTAGAGCATGGAGGGTCGTCTGAAAGGTCAGCCATACATGAAAGACGCAGGACAATAATCAGCAATTACAAGCTCCTGCATGTCAACAGCTTTTGTGTGTGGGTATATTTAGCTTATAGCAAATGCATGGAGGAATGAAAGAACTAAAAGTACCTTTTGCTGGTTTTACATGTTCACACTGACAGGCAGTAAGTAATTTCTGGCTAGCCCCTATAGCAAATTATCACCTTCCTTTTCCTTCATAGTCTCTCTCTCTTTTTTTTTTTTCTTATTTTCCTCCTGTTTTTGTGTTGTTGCTTCTATTACTCTCTTTCCTCTCTCTCTTTTTTTTTTAAATGATCTTTCTTTTCCTCCACTTCTCTATTAAATCCCACAATTCTTTCAGGATTTCTCCCTAATTTTCCATTCTCTGCATTAGGTCCTCAGATCATCTTTTGTCTAACTAATCATTCTGTACCTAGTTTTTGTCTTGATTCATGTGATGGTGAGTTTGGAGTAGATATGGGACTGGTTACATTAAATATTACTGGATTTGTGAAAGGAATAAATCTTGTCCAGGATATTTAAGTATGCTATGTAAAGGCAAAAGCACCATGTAAATGCATAGCAATAGCTGTGATTAACACTAATAATACTACTGTTTTCAAGGTTAATAATAAATGTGCTCAATACCAATATAAATACAATTTGTCACTAGTGCTGTAGTTGTTCAGTGGAGGTAATTTTGATAATAATAAACACTGTCAAAACCCAATATTATTCTTGTTTATAGAGGAGATATTCCAGTGTTTTCCTTTTCTCATAGTTTACCTGCTGTAGATAAAATATGAAATGGATCAGTAATTATTAATGTACTTCAATCTATGCATTTAATGAGAAGAATAATTACTACTTGCTTCCATTCTTCAATCATTTTGGATTGTAGCATGGAAATGTACATATTGTAATATCAAAGAAATGGCTAATGGGCCCTTGGATTTTTATTTTCAAGTATCTTAATGGCTTAGTTCTGTAAAACGTAATTTTAAAAATTATGTAGTTTTTCTTAAATCTAGAAATTCATGAAAGTGAACGCCCTGAGTATGATCTAAGGGGTGGTAGATCTGTACATTCATTATATAATGTCAAAAAACAGTTGGAGCTGGAAAAGCATTAGAGAAAAGTATCACTCTTTTAAAATTCGTTATTTTTCCCAGGGTTTCCTTCTGTGGCTACCATGGAAAGCAAGCTCCTGTGCTGTGTGGACTTTTGATCTACCTAGTGAGACCATTTGTATGTACATGGGGAACATAAGGTCACTTTGAACAGATGCCCCAGAAATCAACCAACAGCTGTACCTTTGTGGAGTGTGAGAGGGGCAAGGAATATACCCAACCTCAGAATCTCTCATGAGCTTATGTGTTGGGGTTTCTTTCTGGTGGAACAGAGCTATGGCTATAAATCTTCTCAAAGAGAAGGGGATTATATTAATTACAATGATTTAATTAAAAATATCTAAATGTATTTGGTAATACATTAATTAAAAATTATTTTCAAATCATACTTTATAAAATATTTGATGATAATTAAAACATAAACCTTAATTAATAAAGTCAGTAAAATATATTATTTTTTGAAATGGTCCTATTTGCTTCAGTTATTGTTTCATGATTTTTGGTTTGTTATGAAGTCTTATCTTCTGGAGTTATAATGCTCTCAGTTTATACTCTTATAAAAGTAAATTTGTGGATTTTTTTTATATTCCTTATAGTTGCAATGAAACATCTAAAATATTAATCATACTGCAGTCTTAAGGATAGTAATAAAGAAAATATTTTTTTTTGCTTTTTAAGTCTTGTGTCTTTTCCTCTAAAGGATCTAAGGTTTTGGTTTTCCGTGTGGTTACTTTTAAATGGTGGAGGTTGGTAACTTGCAACAGAGATCTGGTTTCTGAAATAAATTTACAGTTGAAAGAACACTTTTTTTTTTTTTTCTTAAAGTAGCAAAGTTAAATATTACTGTATAGAATTGTTTTAATTAGTTAACAAATACCTTATGTTTTACTAATAAATATAAATGATTATAATTTAGTTTGAAATTCTTAGTGAAGAAACAGAATAATCATATGGAAAAGGACTTAATAATTTTAAGGCACAGCTCCACTCCAAAGACAAGATAAAACCAAACATCTGGGAAGTCCCTGAATTGTGGATTAGCAGAACAAAGAGGGTTTTTCTTTTTCTCTGAGCTTGACTTCTTTTGTTTTGTTAAAAAAAAACCCTCAGCCTTTTGTAAGTCTTTGGAACTTTTATGTTTGGGCAAGAAAAAGGGAGTCTTATGTGCCTGGAAACTGGGGAACAATGGACAGTAACTGGTTGGTACAATTAAACATTAATTAGATATTCACTCTGCTTTGTTTTGAATGTTTGTGCAAACTCAGAAATCTGAATTTACTATAGTAGTTAGGTAGAATTTCTGAGAGAGAAGAGAACTCTATTAAGAGAATTTTTGTGGATAATAATTTGTTCATAGACTTGATTCATGATCACTCCTATTTTAATTAATGACTCATTTTTGCATGAGTGGTAGGAAAGTCACACAACTGCACCCTCACAGCCTGTTCCTGGGGGCCTTCTGTGGAAAGGGTTTTGAATAACAGAGGTAAATTAATGCTGAACAGACTGAATTTACATAATAAGTGATGTTTTCATATAATGTGCAAAAAGAACTACTTTTTTTGTTGTAATATGACTCACAAATGTTCCCAAAGGGAAGAAATCTGTTACTCTCTTGTATCCCTCTTCTTATACATGATAATCGTATAATATTTACAAACATATACACGAAAAAAAACTTCTTGTCTTTTGGATTAGAAGTAGTAATTATCTCTACTTAATAAACCTGTCACAGTGTTGGGAACCATCTGACAGGGAATGTTTGTGCTTTTTTACATTAATTCAAACTTTCAGTAATTTTTTTTGAATTCTTAAGAAAATTCAGTAAATCTCAGTTGTGACTGAAAGGTTGAAAAGTGCTACAAAATCTGCTTAATTATATTGGTCAATATTGCACCAAAACTTTGCAATTTGTCTGCTGCATGGATAGTTCAAGTGTGCTCCCAAATCAAAGTAGACCATGACTTGTACTCCACTCTAGTAGAATTGTTTGATATTTCCATTTTTGTTTTCAGTTCATAATAAACACCATATAGTAAGAATCATTACTTGAGAAAGTATGAAAAAGGATAAAAATCCTTGGAATGCTTGTTATGAAGTTGATACTGCAAAACTGTGGGAATGCACAGGATGGAGCTTTTCTTTGAAGCTGTGATTTGCCAGGCTGTCTCAGGGCAAGTTCTGCTGACATCCAGAGAGTCTTCAAAGATGTGTCGTGAAGCAGGCAGCTGCAGGCATTAAGGTTAAGATCCTAGGGGAATTTATGACAGCCAAACTTAGCTTTTAGGTACATTGCTCCCCTGCCTGAGAAGTTATCAAAAATTGGATGCATAAGCTTGGGAGTCTCACTTCATCCAATGAGACAATGCCTAATTAGCCATGGGAAGACAGAGAGGAAATGGTTGTGGTTGAAATAATATTCTTAATTTCTAAGGAACTAAGTGCATTTTCTGAGACTGCTGGAGAAGCCTGTCTCCAGCTTGGACTTACCACTTTGAATCCCTTTTAAAAGGAGACTAGAGACCTGGGGACTGTACAAAGTATGCTCATAAAATGCCTGTAGAAGGAATGTCTCCTTTTTTTTCAAGCAATCAGTGATTACAGTGCTCACTTTACACAGGGAAGAATTTTGTTTACCTGTCATGATATAAATAGTTCTCAGAGTGCTCCAAATGTATACTTTAGTAATCTGAAGAAATGCCATAGCAAAAGACTGGCATACGTTGTTAACTGGTCCAGGACCTTGAATGCCTACTGGCCTTTTGTGAATGCAGGCACCTATAGGGTGAGATGAGCAACAGTCAGTGCTACACAGACCGAACATGGAGATTATTAGGCACGTTAGCCATGGAAGGACTTCTACAAATGTGAAATGTAGATAGTTCATGGATCTGTGGGTTTTTTGGTTTGTTGTTATCTTTTAGTCTGGCTATTTTTTTTTTTTTATATTGAGCTCAGTACGTCTACAGGAGGGATTAGGAAGGGAGAAAAAGGTAATTAATCTCCTAATGGTACTTACGTTCAGAAAGCACTTGAATATCAAGCATGTAGGAAGAACTTATAAAAATATTCAGCCCAGTTTCACTTACCCTATGTCTAAAAGTGTCTGGCTGACAATGTGCACGGCTAGAAGCTGTAGTGTATATAACATTACAGTGCAGTCTTATTACAACATAACAAAAATTTGAAGCCAACTTTTCAGTTTCTGTTACTGATTTTCACTGACTTTAAATAAATCTGAGATTCTCCAAATTAAGGTGAAAATCTGTGATTTTTTTCTTATAATTCATGTTATTTCCTGCACATCTCTTAAAAAGTTCAAAACTGATGGGTATCTGTGCTATCCATATGAAATAGACAGCATAGGTGAGTTTATCACTTTTCACCGAAGTGAAAAGTTCAGGCTAAAGTTGAGTTCAGAATTTGTATTCTTTACAGTGTTATGGATTACCACCACTAGAAAGAGGAAAGGCTTTCCCCTCTGAAATAGCAAAAATCTTTTGGCAGTCTAGGACCTGCTCTAAAGCCCTGGGCTGTTACACTCAATGATCTCAGTTAGGTACCTGTCTTCTGAAAGTAATCAATAGTTCTTACTGTAATTAACCTTATCAGTGAAGTTTCCAAGTATACTAGTTTCCATTATTCATAAAGGCTATGGGTCATTTGAAATAGTCTGTTTATTGAGGTCACCTTATTTTGAAGGGTTTAGACATTTAATAGTATGATGTGGATTATACTGAATCTGTTATTTAAGCACCAGAGAACAGCCGTGGACATTTACTTCTATAGGCACTAGCCTCAGTAGAGGAAGTTGCTTAATGTGGGGGCTTAAGTCAGAGAAATCTGGGAAAATTGAATCTTTTTCAATGTGGCCAGGTCTAGTGAGACTCCCTCTTCAGTATGTGGCCCACCAGCTGTCATGCCAATAGAGCCTTAGTTTCCTCAAAGCTTAATTACTTCTGCTATATTGTATGGAAAACAGTTGAATTAGGGATAATTCCCATGCTGAAAAAGTAAAAGAAGTTGCAAGTTAACAGAAGTCTTTTCTTCTTACATTATCTTTTAATCTGTTGGACAGATGTCACAATCAGGATCCACTTTAATTACAAGGAAGACAGGTGATGTGATATATTATTTCTGCAGTTAGGAGCAGCAGTAACAGTTATTGATTGATCAAACTATGACCCTCATCATGGAGAGTCAGCATGATAGCTGTAACAGAAGGACAGGGGAGTGAAGATATTGTTCTCCCTTTGATGAAATGTGACAAAAATGTCAATAGAAACCGATGCTGATATCTTTGCCTACTGCTGCTAGTAGCTGTGCTCATGTAATATTTCACTAAATGGAAGAATTCTGAGACTTTGTTTTAAATGTTTTTTACAGAAGTAATAGCAAGAATTCTGAATATTGTTTGGCTTTATCCAAGGTGAAACTGACTGAGTCAGAAATTGTTCCTACAACTGCTTTTACTTCCATGACAATAAAAAGCAGTAATTTTTATTGTCGTGCTGTATTTAAAACCCGATGGGTCTTGGCCCACTTCAACCCAAGAAAATGTTGCAGTTCCTCCTTTGTCAGACATATTTTTAGTATTGGGCTGCTGATAGAAACACCAGGGTGTAGAACCAGTGCTAAATTACACTGCACTACATGTCTCCTTCAAGCCTTTGTACATGTATTGTATTTTCATTTGTATATATATATATATATAAAAACATATCCATTAAGCTGCTGAATAGATGTGAACTGTAAATCTAAAATACATGCATGAAACATTAAAAAGAATAAGCTCTGAGACTAATATTTCCCTGACATTTATGTTCCTTATTCGCAGGTGTATTTAAATTTGAAATCACCAACCCAAGCAGAGGCTGAAAAAATTATGACATTACTCTTTGAATCAGAAATTACCAATTAAGATCAGTTCAGTTGAGCATAGTAGTGGAACAATCGCAACCTGTTTGTTTCCAAGATGTGCAAGAACGTGCAGCTCTTCTTTCATTCTCATTGACCTTGTTTCTTATTTTTTCTCTTAAGGGAACTCTCTTGGCATATTAGTCAATATGGCACAGGAATTATATGCGATGATCACTTTGAGGCTAATGCTAATTCACAACATTGACCAGAACTTCTCATAGAGAGCTTTTCACATCCAAGATCCATTATGAGATTTCCATCTGCAATTACAGTCTTCTGATATCTGCTGTGCTACAAACTCCATCTGGTTTCTGTGTAAATCTGAAAAAGAAATTGGGTGGACATCTTTGACTTGGATTCCACAAGACACAATAGTTTTAATAAAACTTGCCTCTCCTTCTGAGGCTTTGGAAATGTCTGGTTGTTTTTTCCTGTTCAGTGAGGTGTCTCTGTTCTTTCTGTGGGACTAACAAGTTCTCATTTTCTTCTCTATTTACAGTTTCATTGAGGATCCTCTGAGATCTTTCGGTGTCATCTACCCTTCTTGCCAAAGGCGACACTGAGAGCAATTCAGAGCTGCTTTGTAATATAATTGGTTTGTTCTTTCCAGACTAGAGAAGTATTACTACTGGTAGAGAAAGTCAGGAACAAAACAAAACCTGTAAAATATAAAGTCAAAATTAACATGTTTCATGCCCAATAAAGAAAACAAAGAAACCCCACCAAACAAAAAAAGCCCCACAACATAATTGAACAACAACAACAAAAACCTCCAACAAAAAATCCCAAGTACTCTGAAAGCTGTGGCTACTGCACTTGCAACAGAAACCTTATAAAGTATGATCCAGTTATTGCTATTCTGAGAATAACCCTGATTGCTCTTACCTGACAATATGGATATTGAACTTCTAAAACCTCTTTGCCATGTAGTCAAATTATATTAGAGCTAGAACAGTCTATGAGGCCAGGCTGACCTTCAACAAAATAAAATTTAACCCTTTTAAAAGAAGATTTAATCACTCTATGGAAGTGAAAGCAGTGATATGCACAGTCCCTGACAAAATGAGCTGTCTGGATGAATACACTGCCCAGTTACTGACTACACTTACATTACAAAAGCACTTGGGTATTTGTATTAGTCCAGATGTAACTCTTAAAAAAAAAATATATATATATAAGGAAAAGAGTTACAATTTTTACACACACTATCCCTGTTCATAGCATCATAGATTCACACAATTACAGAATCACAGGATGGCTGAGGTAGTAAAGCACCCCTGAAGATCACCTGGTCCAATCCTCCTGCTCAAAGCAGGCAATTACAGCAGGTTGATCTGGGCCATGTCCAACTGGGTTTAGGATATCTCCAAGGACAGAGACTCCACAACCTCTCTGAGCAACCTGTACCAGTCTTTTCAGTCCCGCATTGCAAAGGAGTTTTTTCTTATGTTTAGGTAAAATTTTCTGTATTTCAATTTGTGCCAGTCATGTCTTGCCCTGTTAATGGACACAACTGAGAAAGTTCCATCCCTGCCTTTTTTTATCCTCTTATGAGGTATTTGTACATGTTGGTAAGATTCTCCTGAGCCTTCTCCAGGCTGAACAGTCTGAGCTGTCTCAGCCTTTCCTGACAGGAGAGATGCTCCAACCCCTCCATCATCATTACATTCCCATACTGGACTCAGTCCTTTTCTCTTGGTCCAGGTACCTCTTGTACTGAGGAGCCCAGACTGAACTCAGCATTTTAGATGTGGTCTCACCAGTTTGTTGACTTGCTTGTTTGTTGTTTTTATGCTGGTGCTGTGATCACCCTTTTAATGCTCTTCTGGATGAATTACTTAATTCTGGTAAGTGTGTGTTGTGTACAGTCAGTCGTCAGCATCCTGAACCCTTTGATGGGAGAAATATGATCATAATGATAATTTTCTCTTCCTTATTCTAGCATCCATTTGGAACCTTGTCTACTTATTTGTTAACAAGCACTACACCTTGCTCTTTTGTCTCTGGTCCTCAAGTTCACATTTTATCTAAGTTTTCTTTTTATGGTGTTTTTTTATATGTGTTACGTAGCTGTTTTTTCTTCTCTTTATAACCCTAAAACTATATTTACCTAGCTTCATGTCTGCATTTCTTTAACTGACCATAGACAAGTTGTTTTTAACTTTTCAGTTGCTAGACTGCCAGTATCAGCCTGTGCTCATTTTCTTGTCACTCCATGCCTTTAAGCCCTTCACAGTTCATCTTGTGTCCCTAATTCAAGGCCCCTGCTGCTATACCAGACCCTTTTACACTCCATCATTATCTCACTGTCATCAATATTTCATTCTACACAAAATAACTACCTGTTATTACTATATTTATAAAATTACAAGAGAGTTATAAAATACAAAGGTTAACAAAAGTAAAACAAGTTAGGCTTAGCTACCTGTTCATTAGAAAAAAAATCTGCTACATCTAAACTAGAACAAAGTGGCAGACAGATCAAAACAATTTCAGACAAAGCAAGCCTGACAAACTTCAGTCCTAGGGAACAGCAAACCCAGTATAAAGCCTATGGCCTGTTGATGATTGCTGACAGTGGCAATACTAAACAAACTACACTTCCAAGGATCCAGAATTAATCATAGTAAAATGTTCTAAATGGTGAAAAAAGTCTGAAAAGTGGAGAATAAATATAATATATATAAAGGTTATTATTTTTTTTCCCTGGTTTTAAATAAAAATTTCCAGCATATTCTAAAGTGCTGGCTTGCTGAATGTGACGAACTTGCTGCTGTGACTTTTAGAGAGCAAGCATCCGTAATTGAAAGATTAAACTTGATTTTTTTTTGAAGGCAGAACCTGAAGGATGGAAAAATCAACAGGACTTGATTAATCAATTTGACAATGGCAACAGAAAAGCCTTTCAGTCCTCATGTTTGATGTATATATGAATTATGAGCAGCAAAAAGCCCATACAGTTGCAGAAAATGTACAGAAGCCATTGTTTTCAAAGTTATACACCCTGAAGCAGTTATCCCAACAGGATATTTGTCAAATAACAGTGTTCTGCAGTGAATTAATTACATGGCTAAGTATGTCAACTTATTTGTAGAAGTGGTCCGTGGTGTATCTGTTCCAGCACATTCAGTGGAAAACTTACTAGAAACATCTCCAGAAGCAATCCAAGTTTTATATGCCTAGAGGGACTGATCTCTACAATCTGCTCCAAGAGTGCTAAGGTAAGGTAAGAGCAACTTGGCTACTCAGGTAAGGAAAATTAAGCTTAACAACACTTGGGATCAGTATTTTATTGTCCACAAAATTCTTGCCTCCTAAGATCATCAAATTGTAGAATCATATAATGCTGTGGGTTGCAAGGAACCTTTAAAGGTCAACTAATCCAGCCCCACTGTGGTGAGCACAGACACCTTCAAATACATCAGGTTGCCCAGAGCCCTATCCAAACTGACCATGAATGTTACAAGGATGTGGCTTCTATAATTTCTCTGGGCAGCCTGTTCCAGTGTTTCACCACACTACCCACAAAAAAATTCTCTCTTATATATAGTCTAAATATACTATCTTTTAGCTTGAAACTATTGTTCCTTGCCTTGTTGCAAGAGGTCCTGCTACAAAGTCTGTCCCCATCTTTCTTACAGGCCACCTTTAATTACTGAAAGGCAACCATAAGGTCACTCTGGAGCCTTCTTGTCTCGAGGCTGAACAACCCCAACTCTGTCAGCCTGTCCTCACAGGACAGGTGTTTCATTCTTCTGATCACTTTTGTTGCCTTCCTCTGGATCCACTCCAACAGGTCCATGTTTTTCTTGTGCTGAGGGCTCCAGAGCTGGATGCAGTACTCCAGGTGGGACTTCACCAGAGTGGAGCAGAGGGGCAGTATCAACTCCCTTTACCTGCTGGCCACGCTTCTTTTGATGCAGCCCAGGATACAATTGGCCTTCTGGGCTGTGAGTGCACACTGCTGGCTCATGTCCAGCTTTTCATCCACTAGTACCCCGGTGTCTTTCTCCTCAGGGCTGCTCTCAGTTCCTTGATCTCTCAGCCTGTATTGATACCAGTCGTTTCCCTGACCCACGTGCAGGACCTTGCACTTGGCCTTTTTGAACTTCATGAGGTTCACATGAACCCACTTCTCAATCTTGTCCAGGTCTTTCTGTATGACATCAATTCCCTCAGGCATGTCAATCACGCTACTCAACTTGACGTCATCCACAAACTTTCTGAGAGTGCATTCAATTTCACTGTCTATGTCATTGGTGAAGAGACAGTCACTGGTGAAGATATTAAACAGAACAGTCCCCTGAGGGAGAGCACTTGTCACTCATCTCCATTTGGACATCAAACTACTGACCCCTTACCCTTTGAATGCAACCATCCAACCAATTTATTCTCCACCAAACAGTCCACCCATCGAATTTCTATCTCTCCAATTTGGAGAGAAGGGTCATGTGGGGAACTGTGTCAAATGCCTTACAGAAGTCCAGGTAGATCATACGTGGAAACTTGTATTAAGGATGGATGGAAGGTGTGGTTTTCCATAAGGCCATGAGAGAACAGTTTTACTTACTGGCATTGCTTCCTGGTTAGGCTATGATTTCTTCTTTTGTGACAAACTTTTCTTTGTCATCAGCTGATGAGACTGTCAGCATAGAAGGTCTAACGTGATTCTTTGAACCAGACTATAGGCTTTTCTAATGACTAACATTCATCCTTTAACTTGTGATGCCCTCAAAAATTCATTTTGTGTTCTCCACCTAATCTACCTTCTTGACAGCTCCAGGCACTTAAATGAGCAGAACTTTTCCCTCCTGAGGCTGAAACTGAATCTTTGTTTACATGTAACTTGCTAAAAACATTCATCAGAAAACCATTTCCTAGGCATATGGAGCAAGTTCATCTTGTTTAAGATCTTATTAACAGAAACCAAAACCAGTGTCTGAGAATGTTACAGACCTGATACCCAATGGCAAAATTCTTCTCCTGATAGGATGGGAAAGAAGCACTTATCTGTTGATTTATCTGAGCTGCTATTGGCTGCAGTTGTTTCAAAGTGAGTAGTAAATATGTCCTAAGACTGTTCTTTCTGGGTGACTTTTTATTTCCCAGAAGCTCAGAAATGTTTATTCTCTCTGGATAAGAACCCAGGTTTCTTTGGAAAAGCCCTGGCAATTCTCATTTTATTTCTGTTTTCTGAATGAGGCTTCTTTTCCACCACAGTGCCAAATAAAATATTTTGTTAGTATTTATTTGGTCAAAAGTGACTGTAGATGAAGTATTCCTGCAGATTTATCTTTGTGTAGAACATCTTTTACTGTCTGGAAATATTTATCTATCACAATATTATTATGGTCTTTTGAAGTGTTGTCCCTTTAAGAAAGATTTTCCTACCTCCAACAGGCTATAGTACATTTTGTTGTTATTTCCAGCACTGTAAGAATCTGAAGAGAATTTAAATAAAATAATCTTTCCTCTACAAATAGACACTTCCATATAAAAAGCTTGGGAACTCTTGTTCTGCTGTGACTACAGTCAGCTCTGTCTTCTCCTGGAGCTAATTTAGCATTTAGAAGGCAACCTCTCAGTCTGTAAAAGTACACAGAAGGAAAATCTGACAAGGAATGAAGCTCCAGACTCTGACACAGCTGTACTGAATGCCTCTTCTGTTCTGCCAGACCAGTTTAGCTATCTTGATTTTTCTTCTGTGCAGGCTGAGAAGCCCAAATGTAATTGAATAGAAGGGAAAAACGAGACATGCAATTGATCTGTGAGAGGAGAAAGGGGAATAAATTAAGCATTGAAAAGTTTAAACTAGAAAGTAATTTCTGTCTATTTATCAGATTGGCATTTGAGGCAATCCATTTGTTTTGGAAGCCATTTTTATAGTTAGCCAAGAGATAACCCACCCCTTCTTTCCCCCCCGCCCCCATCTCCCAATGCTTCTTCATTTCAAAAGCAGAAATCAAATGCTCTCGATACGTCTTCAGAATTTATCCTACAGAGGAAAACAAACAAAAGCTTTTCTAATGTCCCATTTTCTTGTCCTTGCCAAGGGTCTAATATCGTCCCACAAGACATGTATCCTTGTCAGGACCTTTTTTATTCAGCTATAGTTTATGCCATTTCTCCTTATGAAGTGCCACCTGACCTCTAAAATCTGGCATTGGCAGAGTGCTTTGAATATTCAGATAATGGATACATAACGCATTCATGGGCCAAGCCTGAGTTTTATGATTCTTACTGAGAAGGGGAGAATGAGATTAGAAAGAACTTGAACTGACCTTTGTATTGTCACATTGTCATGTTCAAAGAATATTTAATATATAAACACAATCAGTCCTATTCTGAGTATATTCTGCAGCATTATCTTTACAAATTGTACAAGCAGGTGTGCTGTGCACTTCATAGTCTCATTTTAAAGGGGCTGTAATTCTATATCTGCTTAGTGAGTCTGTGCTCTGACTCAAAGCGCATCAACATGCAAATAAGGATATAAATCTTGAGGAGATGGAAATGCAACAGAAACTTGGCTGTAAATGAACAAAGTTTCACAATCAGTCAAACAAGCAGTATTAGTATTTGGTACATCACAGCTCCTTCTAGTCTCTCTAATCTCAGCATGTTTGATGTTTCCAGAGCTTTTATTTGATTCACTCATGACTTATGATAAGAGAAGTCATGAAATGGAGTTAAGCAGTGCAAATGAGCACTGGGTGGGTATGCTGTTAGGGCTGTGGTAAATCACACTCTTCCAAATGTTTGATAATATTCCCTTGTAGTGTCATAATCTCAGAGTCAAATATTATCAGATCTTCAAAGCTATGGGGTATGATGGATTGCCTCTGCCTTCCCTTGTACCATTTAGAATAGGGTATTCTGTAGACTTCACAGGCTTTCTTCACCTGTTTATGCTATGAAAACAGCAAGATCTGTTGGTGCCTCAAATAAGCTACCTGGGCATTGGACAACTTTTTAAAATGTAGACCTGGTTATTTTTCAGGACTTGCAATAATTCATATTAATTCATTTGGAGGCGGAGATGGAGCACAAATTCCTCATATGGAGAAAATGTGGAAAAAATATATTTTACTTCTGCCTTCAAATTAAAAAAAAGATTCTATTTTAGTGATATTTTGAGATGACTTACGCAAAAGTCATCTGGATAACAGGGGAAAAGACCTTTTCTTTCTTGTGACTTGTGAATTGATGAAACATTTTGTTTCAGATCACTTAATCAAAGCATTAAACTGCATTTCTTTATTAGTATTTATCTTAATCAGATCGTAGTTTGGTCATGAGTTCTTTTCAAGAGCTTGTAGTCCTTGAAAAACAGTGTCCCTTTACAATGAAGGCAGGCTTCCCATTCGCAGTTGGAGAAGTCAGACCCATGGAGCTTTTAGCACATTTTGAACTTGGCTTTTAGATGGGCATGGAGAAATTATGCTCTCATACTAAAGTTCTTATGAGAAAATATAAAAGAATATTTAAGTAATGTTTTATGTAGAACTGATTAGAAAGGAAGTAAAGAAGAAACATTTTCATTCTGGGATGAGATTTTTTCTTTTTTTTATCAGAAATGAAACTTTTATGTTTTTGAATGAGATAGTTGAGATTATGCCAAAGAAATTTTTTCTTTTTTTTTAAGTTTTTGCCCCATATTGGCGTAAACCTCAAAGCCAAAATTCTCCCAAAGTTCTCCCATACAGAATTCTTGAATTTTCTGAGAAGAAACAGTAGGATAAAAAATTAAGAAAGGAAGAAATGTAGGACAGGGAAACATAACAAAGGCAGAGCATGTATGTTCTTTTTGTAACACAGCATGCTAAAGTTAAACTGTGACATGTCATTTTATACTAAAATAAAGACTTCTTTTCATGTTTTAAAACATCCTATTCTTATTATTGCTAGAGCTATTTGTTGGCAGATTTTATCAGGCAAAAGACGTAAGTTACCTGCTGAAATTTCCTATATGCTTATAAAGAGGTGACCACTTTTCCTTAGGACAGTATGCCAAAAAAGATCAGATGTTCCTGTGAACATGTAATGCACCAAATAGTTCTGAAAAGCAGGAAGTCACATGGGAAGCTCAGTCTAACAGATGAGGTTCTCAACAGTCATTAATTTAGGAGTGTGGATCTAATGAGGACTACGACAACAAAATCTCTTAATTAAATGGACTGTTTTTGAAAATTAGAGGTCAGACATTCAAAGTAAATGACATCCAGTTATGTATGTGTAATTTGCATACCTATTTTGTTCTCCCAGTACTATTTTATGTCCTCCCTTGCTGAGGATTCATAGTACTACCTTTTTGTTGTGACTTTTTTTTTTTTTTCAACTTGAATATTTTTAGGGTTTACTTTACAGGATGTTAGAAACACCAAAGGAAAACAGGGCCTCATTTTTCTATGCATTACAAAATAATAATGCAGACATAGAAAGGAGCCTTCTCTTTCCACAAATATTGGAGGAAAAGAATTAGAAAGAAGATTCTTTCACTAAGGCTATCGTAGCATTTCCAATGCAAAATATTTATTTTTCCTGCTCTTGCCATTTTTGACATTACTTCCATGTTGAATGTTGAACAGAGGCATAAGTGATTACAGGAGTATAACTCAGGAAGCTGGTTGAAAAAACATGCATATATAGAGAAAAATAATAAATCCAGGTAATATTTCCATAACTATATAATGCCGTCTTTTGAGATGTTATCAATCTTTGACCTCTGCTTCATTTTGTGTTGGGAGAGGTAATACACTTTAATAAACCAGCTGATGTAGCTGGAAAAAAAACAGGCATGCTTTCAAGCACGCAAATTTTCAGGATCTGAAGAAGCGCTTGTGTGTCTCTTTAACTCCGTCAACTGGTCTAATAAAAAGAGATTATTTCTTTTTATAAACCTTGCCTTACTTATACCATTAAAGACAGCTGCAATAACATTATTGATTCTTAGCATGCTAATAATTTCCTTCAAATATCCCAGATTCGACTAGGTATTGTACTGAATTTCCAAGTCAGAGACAGGTTCCTTTTGCAAACTGCAGATTCCTTTAGCAAGCCTGATACATCCCTCCATTGACTGCAACTTTTGGATGAGAATATGGGTCATAGTCCATCTTGAGTTTCTCGGCTGTAAAGAAAACATTGCATATGTTGCTCTCAAGTTGTTGAACATCTGAATTGTTTGAGCAATCATATTTTGTAATATCATTGGGTGTTTCTCTGCCTGTTAAATAAGAAAAGCTTACATACATATAAATATATTTAGTATAAGAAGTAATGTTACTAAATCTTACCATTTAGCTTTATTCAGCTTTTGAAAGGAAGCGTATTGTACTGAAAGAGAGTATATGTCCTTGGCATATAATAATGACCTGGAAATAAATGTGTTTGAAGAAATAAAACAGAAAGAGAGATCGTTAGGAAACCAGCAAGCTGTTGAAAGAACAGTCAGCCAGACACTGTCATAAAGGTTTGAAATGCTGCAGTGTTCTCTTTTATGGCAGTTCTCATTCAGAAAGGTCATGATGGTATAGAGGATGAAGGATTGTCTTTTATGATCTCTAGCAATTTAAAATAGTATAAACAAATAAATCCTAAGAATGAGAAAATGTTTATTAGCCTTCAGAGACTTTGCAAACGTTTAGTTAAGTAACTGAAGTGCCGTGAAGTGTCATAGGAGGTGATGAGATCAGTAGCTATAACTATACCCTGTAGATTTTAATACCTCAGAAAAATGTTAACACAAATTCCACACAATAGTAAAAGCAGAAAACTAAAATCAAGGTATCATTATATAAAATGTTTCCTGAATAAATATGCAGGGTGGAAAGAAGGTAGGGGTTATGAAATGGGTGATGTTCCTATGTAGGAAAGGAAGGAATAAGAAGACATTTGATAAATAGATGGGGACAAAAGTCTGTGGAGGGTGTGGTAGTATTCTCTTTATGCAATTTTCCACAGCCTCTCTCTAAAACACCACCATAGCTAGTATTGGTGGCAGCATCCTACTTCTGGCTATTCGTTCAAAAAAGTTTAGTCACATTTTAAAGCAGTCAAGGAAGTCAGTAGTAAAAGGTCACAATTTTAAGCATGGGTATGGATTCAGATATTTTATGAGCTGTGAACAGATTTCTCAAAAATAGAATTGACATGGGCAGATCCCCATTGCCCAAGCATGTAAAGAATCATAGAATCATAGAATGTCTGGGCTGGAAGGAACCTCCAAAGGTCATCTGGTCCAAC
>NW_008610551.1:25994-30961 GCF_000691845.1 Merops nubicus | reverse complement strand
TTCGAGTTCCACCCCCCCCTGCCATAAGCATGGACATCTCCAACTAGATCAAGCTACTCAGAGCTTCATCCGGCCTGACCTTGAATGTCCCCAGGGATGGGGCCTCCACCACCTCTCTGGGCAACCTATTCCAGTGGTCTATCACTCTCATTTTTAAGAACTTTTTCCTAATGTCTAACCTAAAACTAACCTTTTCTAGCTTAAAGCCATTACCCCTCGTCCTGTCACTACAAACACTCGTGAATAGTCCCTTCCCTGCTTTCTTGTAGGCCCTTTTCAGGTACTGGAAGGTCGCTATAAGGCCCCCCCAGAGCCTCCTCTTCTCCAGGCTGAACAGCCCCCAACTCCCTCAGCCTGTCCTCACAGGAGAGCTGCTCCAGCCTTTTGATCATTTTTGTGGCTCTCCTCTGGACACACTCCAACAGCTTCACGTTCTCCTTGTGCTGGGGGCTTCAGAGCTGGACACAGGACTCCAGGTGAGGTCTCACCAGGGCAGAGTAGAGGGGCAGGATCACCTCTCTCCATCTGCTGGCCACGCTTCTTTTGATGCAGCCCAGGATTCGATTGGCCTTCTGGGCTGCTGCTGCACATTGGTGGCTCATGTCCAGCTTCTCATTTACTAGTACCCCCAAGTCTTTTTCCAATGAACCGTTCTCTAGTGTGTCCTCTCCCAGCCTGTATTGGTAATGCTGGTTGCTCCTGTCCAGGTGCAGGACCCTGCACTTGGTCTTGTTGAACCTCATGAAGTTCACCTGAGCCCAATATTTAAGCCCACTTCAACTAACCTTCTAAGCAAAATCCTAGCATCCTGAGTTGTCTGAATGTAGCCGATGATTGATCATGTTTTTAATATTAGTGATTTATTTAAGCATCTGTTGAACATTCTGCAATCTGCCTGTAAAAGTATGGTGGTCAAAACTTCTGCAAAAATACCTGCAGATAAATTTTCTTGGTAAATTTTCTCAATTCTTGAGTCTCTTCCTTCTCTCTCACATGCTTCTGCTGTCCACCATCCTTCCTTAATTTGGGCAGATTTAAAAATTATTCATAATGTGGAATGAATAAATTCTTATGAGTATAGAAGGATGACATTAACCTTTACAATTTTGTTCTGGAAATATTTTGAACTGGGCAATATCTAATCTTCTATGAAACTCAAGCTACTAGACTAAGCATAACAAGGATATTATGGTACTGTGAGTATAACAGAGAAAATTGTGTGAGATACAAACTTCATAGCTAGGTTCAAAGATTTTTAATAATTCAGATTTGAAAAGTTTGCAAAAAGTAGAGGTGTTTGGATGTTTCTCTATATTTTTGTGGTAGAAGATGGTTATTATCCACAAATAAATCATTAAAAAAAAGCTTACGTCTATGAACAGAGCTGTAATTTTATCTCAAACAGTAGAAACCACAACCTAGAAGGCTGTATCCACAATACCCACTGTATCGTTTAGATTGTTTTTTTAAGAAGGAAAAACTATTAATGGATTTTTAATAGTGAGGTTTGTATTTTTTGAGCTTACAGTTTCATTGACATCAAACTGACTGTAGTGAATTATCTTGGATGGCCACTAGGTGCTCATCAAGCTGCTCTATCACACCCCCTCCATCAACAGGACAGGGGGAGAAAATATGATAAAAAGCGTGCGGATTGAATTAAGGACAGGGAGATCACTCAACAACTAATCTCACAGGCAAAACAGACTCAACTTGGGGAAATTAATTTATTGCCAATGACTTGTAATTAGAATTAAGATAGTTACAACACAGTTTAGAATAGTAAGAAATAAGAACAAAACTAAAAACATCTTCCCGTCATGGAAGTGTAGTTTCACTTAAATCACTTAAATCACTTGATGTGGAATCCTGATTTAGGATCTCGTTGACTGTATCAATTCGTTGTTAAGGGAGTGGGGAACTTAACCTCTTTTCTAGAATCACAACCAAAGATATTAAAAAAGAAGTTACTTTAACATATATTTGTAAAAGTATAACTTAACAGAGCTCGATGGCAAGTTTTACTCTAGTACTTACTATGTAGAATGAGGACTCGCTTCTCACAGGAACATACAAAGTTTGGAATTGGATTGGAGTGATTTAAATGGGGATCAGGACAAACTATACAGAGATAGGGGAGATGAAGTCAGGATCAGATTGGAGTGATACTTGTGTAACTTTAGAACAGCAGCAGTTTGAGGTTCTTTAACACTAGCATAACAAAAAAAAATAGATTATATGGTTTCCTAGCAATGCTTAATTCATCAATAATCAACAACATGTTATAATCAAACACAGCAATTTAGTTAAAGATTCCACCAGGTTTCTAAATGAAGTTGCTTACACACACACAGAGATATAGAGGTTAACCTGTGATTAAGATGTTTGTTGGTTATAGTAAATTTTGCTACCCAATGATCTTAGTACATCACAAGGTTGAGTTATGGTGAATCACCCTTCCAACTGAATGTCACAAGACTGAGTTATAATTAATATTATAAATAAATATAAATATCTCTTTTGATCTTTTGTCGTGAGATCAAATTACAGTGAATAGCATCTTTGCATTCAGCAGCATTGATCTCTTGTCACAAAATACAAAATAGTAGCCTGCTGCAATCCTTGGAGACCTTTAAAGAGCCCCACTTTAGGACTGATATTGATAGGGTTGGAAGATTATTGTCTTTGGTTGGTATTTTTCCACTGTGGTCACAATTCTTGTCATGTAATCTTGGCAACTTTCAGAGTGGGCTTGTTGTCTGGGCTGGAGGGCTCTCTAGTATGGTTCCCAGGCAACAGCAGTTCCATGTGCAGTTAGGGAAGCCCAACTCCTTCTGTTTGCACCATTACAAGAAGGTACCAGATTGTGTCAACTCACTACCCCAATAGGCAAGGTCAGAAAATACCAGATTGTCCCACCCCACTGCATTTTCAATTTAAACAAGAACAATGTTGGGCCCATTGAACCTGTAACTAAAGCAAGAACAATGTTGACTGGTGTCATCACAGTGAAGCCCAGGTGCAGGAGATATGTACCACCACATTCCACCCTGTGACTGAATTCAACCCATCCTCTTCACAGAGAGGTGGTTTGGTCACCTCTTATCTATGTGCCCATAAATAGACAATGTTGCACTTTTAGTTATACTTTTAGAGAAAATCTGCAGTAGTTTAACCACTATATGTATTGAAGCATATATATTTTATCAAATGGGATTAAACAACTTTATATATACAGGAAGGTTCTTGTAATAGCACAATTTGTTTTGCCATTCTCCAAGTTCTGCTATATAGAAAAACATTCATTAGCAAAGAAGAGCTAATAGACCCATGGTGGGGTGTCACACAAGGTTCAGTGTTCCAGTTGCTGCTAAAGAACATCCAAAAAAGGGTTTCCCACCAGTGGTGTTCTCCATCTTTCTTCACTCTATAGGACATATTTCTTTTGCGTCATGATGGGTGGTAATCAGGGGGTTTTATTTGCTGTTCTGAATTTGTTTCAGCAATTGATTGAAGTCATTATGTCA
Source organism: Merops nubicus (assembly GCF_000691845.1). Taxonomy (NCBI): domain Eukaryota; kingdom Metazoa; phylum Chordata; class Aves; order Coraciiformes; family Meropidae; genus Merops; species Merops nubicus. Next base: position 27,434 of record NW_008610551.1, on the reverse strand, counting down.
CAACACTTTTCTCATCCATATGAGTTTCATTCCGTTAGGGATAGGCAACAAATTATGATACAAGGGGTAGTCAGATTGTAGCAATTGGTGGGTCATGACAGGAACTGAAGTCACTGACAGTTGAAGTCACATCCTATAAGTCTAGTGAAATTACAAATACAGGTATTTGAACAGTTATTAAACTTTACTGTGGTGTTGTCTATACATGCAGAATCACATAAGGTTCTTGCACAAACACATCCATTTCTAATATGTTTACTAGTATATTTTCAGGGAGTTAACTGGAGTGTATTTCAAGATGACAAATATTTTATTCAGTGCCAAGATGAATATTTTGGTCCTTGATGGTATTACTTTCACAAATAAATCCCTTTTGTTTCCCTACTACATCTGCATCAAGACTGACAGTTCGCCATTTGTTTCCAATTTGTTGGACCCATACTCTGTTTTAATACCTATTGTTCCATGGTGCCTTAATCCCAGTGAAATGATTGAGTATATGGTGTATACCAAAACAACTCCACCAATCCCTTCTTCCTGGGCTGAACTTCACTGTTGACTCTTCCACCTTCTCCTCTTGAGTGGCTCAGAGAGTGGGGAATGTGAATTGCAGTCATTCATAACATTTGTCTCTGCTTCTCCTTGTTCTTCATGCTGTTCCCCTTCTCCAGTGTGAATTTCCTCCCATGTGATAAAGTCCTCCATGAACAACTCCAGTATGGGTCTTTCCCATAGGCTGCACTTCACAAACTGTTCCAACATGGATCGTTTCCATAGGGTGTAGTCTTACAGGAATGGCCTTCTCCAGCATGGGACCCATGGGCCACAAGTCCTGTCAGAAAATCTGCTCCTGTGTGTGCTCCTCTCCATGGGCTGCAGCTTCTGCCAGGAGTCTGTTCTGGGATGGGCTCTCCGTGAGGTTCATCTTCCTTCAAGGTGTGTCCACTTGCTCAGGTGTGGGGTCATGCATGGACTTCAGGGTGGATAACTGCTCCACTTTGCTCCTCCATGGACTGCGGCAGGCCAACTTGCACCACCATGGTCTTCACCACAGGCTGTAGGGGAATCTCTGCTCTGGTGTCTGCAGCACCTCTTACCCGTCTTTCTTCACTGACCTTGGTGTCTGCAGAGTTGTTTCTCTCACAGTTTCTCACTCTTCCCTCACAGTTATTGTGCAACATTTTCCCCTGTTTCTTAAATACATTATCACAGTGACACTACCACCATTGCTGATTGGCTCAACCTTGGCCAGCGGCGGTTCCATCTTGGAGACAGCTGGCATTGGTTCTGTCTGAGATCGGGGTAGCTTCTAGCATCTTCTCACAGAAGCCATCTCTGAAGCATCTGCCTCCCTGACATTCCTTGCCACTTTTAAGAATTTTTCTGTTTCAAGTTTATTCTTTCATAAAGCAGAAATATATTTGTCATATCATTCCTTAT
>NW_008610551.1:25230-25963 GCF_000691845.1 Merops nubicus | reverse complement strand
TGCAGCAGGAGGGATTATGCTGTTATACCTAGAAGATGATGACATAAAATGATGAACAAACACATACACTCCCAGAAACAAAGCTCCTGTTTTCATGTTAATACCTCTAATAACGAAGATTCAGATGAAAACTTCAGAAAGCTTGTGACATACTGTCAGACACTGGAAGCACAGATCAAGCAGAAATCACAAAGCTGGACACTGCAAACAAAGAACTGGTGCCAGGGCGGTCACAGGGGCTGGGTGAAGGTTCAGGGGTCTGTGCCCTGGAGCCCCTGATAAAGAGTGTGGGATGGAGTGGGGGCTGCTTGCCCCTTTGCCTCCCTTAGCTCAGGGCAGTTCTCTACTCCCTGCAGATGCAGATAAGGAAGTTTTGTGCTGATTCCATGGAACAATTGTCTGCCCACAGCCCCATCCCCGCCTTTTACACATCAGTAACAAAACAAAGGGATAAATGTCATCCCTTTTGGACCCAGTGTGTGGGATGAGAATTTGGCACCAAGTAGTAGGGACTGACCGACGGGTCTGTTCTCCTCGTCCCCAGAGCAGGGACGCCTTTGGGGAAGATTTGCAGCCTCGGGTCTGCCGAGTGATTTTCCCCTGGAGACTATTATTATTGCAATTGCAGTTGCTTTTTGGGGCTCTATAGCTGGTCTGCAGCCTAGTGTGTTTCTCACAGGCAATCACAAGGAACGTGTGTGCTGTGTGTGACCAGCCCGTGCTGCTGGTGACT
>NW_008610551.1:0-25199 GCF_000691845.1 Merops nubicus | reverse complement strand
GGTGGCGGCCACACCTACAGCCACAGGCTGCTCCTGCTCCTGCTCCCGCTCCTGGGGTCGGACCTGCAGCCACGGCGCTCACTGGAACCTAGTAAGAGAAAAGTTCAGCTGCCCCCAGCCCCTCTAATAGCTGAGGGCCAGCTAGAAAGCAAGGGAATTTGTCTCTTGCCAAATTTACCTCTCCCTTGCCCACACCTACCCCCTTCCCTTCACACAACACATACAGATGATTTTATCAAAAGAAAAGGGTTTTTTTGTCATCTGGCCTCTAGGAATAATTTGTCTGAGTATACTTAAAGCTTTCAAGTAGCATATATATATCAGTAGAATATCAATGTCATGTAAGCAAGATCATACTCTGTGAGTTTTGTAATATCCAAACATGAAGTAGCCAGAGAACTGTAGATTTTGTATTTTTTCATAATCTGAAAATTTGTGGGAGGTTGTTAACAAAATAAAGTGCTAAAGGGGAAGCGTAGGACAGAGCTCATTACTGGTTAGATTTAGGAGGCACTGGTGTGTTGTAAGGAACGTGGTCTGTATTTAGTTAAGCACTGACAATTTTCTCTTTGAGTTCATCTCATATCACTTTTGCTGAATAGATTCCTTCCCAGTTATACTGTTCCTTATTATCCTGAATATGAAAAACACGGTGATGTAGGGTATTTTGAGGAGCACTGCTTTTATTTTCAGCTTGGGGACATAATGCAATAATGATGACAGTAGAGCTCTGTTCTGAAGATTTTAGAAATTAAATGCTTGAATTTATGCTGAATTTCATGTGAAGTAATTTACTCAAGAGCAGAGATTTTTTTAATTTTTTTTTAATAGCCAAGGCATATGATAATCATCTGCCTTGACTAGAGTCTTATGCAACCTCAGGAGAGACTATGATTTAATCACCTTGTGCTTCTTCTTTCTTCTTCTGTTCAGTATAATACTGCTGAATGCACTATTTCTCTAGTTCTATGGAGTCTGGTGGAGATGCGCTCTTGGAGACAAGTAAGCAGACATTCACTAAGATGCCTTTCACTGTCTGTGTACTTACATGGTTTTGCTTTGGTCAAAATTCAGTTCGATGTTTTTGCCCATTCCACACCACTGGCTTATTGATTTCTCTCTCTACGTTTCTGACAGTATAGATCTCTGACTTCCATTTACACGTCAGAAGTTGACTCTATTCTATTGAAATCAATAGCAAGTCTCCCATAAATTTAAAAATGAAATGACAACAAGTCTGAAAAAGAAAAAAAAAAAAAAACAAAAAAAGCCTCTCATGGCTGTGCTACTATGTCCAGCGCTCTTGTAGGGCAGCCCAGTGAAGGTGGGTACTCTAGCCTGCCTCCTTCATACCTACCTTGCAATACTGTCCCGTATTGCCCGTGGGCATGGAGCAGCAGCCTTGGACATGGCCCATGAAACTCATGGCATCTGCAGTAAAGAACTTCTAGGAGCAATCTCACTGGAACTGTTTTCCTCTGGTTTGTTGTGGGCTATGTATGCCTAACCATCTTCACTAAGAAGGGTTTATGATTTACTCGGATCATAATACCATACTTCAAAACCTCAGCGATGTCTATGGCTGGTTTAAGCATGAACACTGCAGACACCCATCTTACACATAATGGCCAAATATTTTGGAATTGCAGTTTTCGTCTCCGGGGCAAAAAAGGTGCTATATTCCCAGCGGTGTTAGCATTCACTGAGTAGAGATACCTGTACCATCACATCAGGTTGCTGTTCAAGTTGTCTGTGTCCCCACTTTGATGACCAGAATATTCATATGGAGTTCAATCGTTCTTTCTTGCAAGCTGTTAAAAACCCCTTCTGCTGATTCAAGCCCTGCTAGTGCAAGATCAAGGCAGTCATGAAAATCGTTGTAACGTGATATGCACTTTGTTAATCTCTCCACAAGTGTGCTAAAGGGAAGATACACTACTGTTTCCAGCCCTGTAATAACCTTAGATATGGCTGGATGTAGCTCAAATATAAGAAAAACTATGTGCCATCAGCACATACATTTGCAGAGTCACTCACTGATGTCTCTGAGAATTTCTTTTCAGATTTGCACCACCTCCTGAAATTCTGAGAGACATCCAGGGAATGTGCTTCTGCGTGTACCTACAGAGCTGCTGCAGTAGAGTGAAAATGCAGCTAATGTGAGTATGAAAATAGTGCCTGTAATATTTTTGTGTTATAGAAACGAAAGCACAGTAAGATTTTCATAAGTCTGGAGAGGGAAAGAATCCTTAATGTTAAGATTCATTAAGTTTGTTTGTATGAGTTCTGTTTTTTTGCCACAATGCCTTATATACAAAAATAAGATGAGTGCCTAAGATTAATATTTGCAAGTAATGAAATCTGAAAAATTCTAAACATGATTCATGAGGAATTATATTTATGGTTTGTAGGCACTTTTAAATAACTCATCCTCTGCACCTCATATATTTGTTCTGCAGACAGCTGTTAAGAAGACTTAATGCTGCTTTCTGCTTTCATCATATTTCTCCTTGCAGACACAAAATTAGTTTAAGTTTTGCAAATACATAATCCAATAAGCTTTGGGGAGCTTCCAAGTGCTAGCACCAGCTGAGATATTGGTCTTTTCAAAAACAAGCATTCATAAGTAATATAAAATTATGTCCTTTTTCCCACTTTGAGTATGAACAAACTTATTTGGACAAAAGATAACTTTTCTACTCTCTTTTGAAGCCTTCTACTAGGTTCAAAACACACATTTGAGAGCTTTGAGATGTCCAGATGTGGTCCGTCAGCCTCTTTACATCCTGAATACAGACTTGGGCCTCCTGAATACAGACTTGGGATAAATCTCTCTCTCATATTTGAGTTTGATGAGCTCTTGTCTGAAACAGCCCTGAAGTAGAAACAGCTTCAGAGTGGGGTGCTGGGATGGGAAACAGAGATGAGAGGGAGAACTGGGTTAAAGAATTAGGAATAAATAAGGAGGCAGAGGGGAGAATTGAAGCCATCAGACTGTATCAACTGAATCTCCCTGGTGGCAGGCAACCCCTGATGAGCCAATTACTTCAGCTCAGCAACAGGAGACAGACATTTTCTACGGATCCCAGGCTGGTAATGCTTTAATGTTGCTGAAACTTGTTGTCAGGTGGCTGCGCATAGCACAGCTGTGTTCAGAGGTACAATTTCTGCCTAACAGTGATTAAAAACCACTCATCCATGGGAAGATGTGGTACAGAAACAGACCAGGCAAGCCTTCTTTGACAATCAAAGTAGTCTGCAACAGATGAGCAAATTCTGACTTCTGCATTTGCTGGGAGGCTGACGGAAGGGAGAAACACTGACTCCTCTATGCCTATACTAACAAATAAATGAATCCAGGGCCTCTTTGTCTAGCTTAGAGGTCAAAGGCAGATGGTGGCACATTGTGGTGGCTGCACATGAAAGATCACACTGTAGCAAGGTAGCTACACCTATATTTCCTGATGTAACTGTCCTAGTATTCTGCTGTCCTAGAGCTGTGCCTGACACTACCTGGGAAAAAGTAGGGTCTGTGAGAGAGCAACAGGGTGAGCAGCACGGATGTCTGTCCACATGTGTGTCCTCAGCCTGTGTCCTAGCCATTTCTCGGTACACTCATAGAGATATTCAGCAAGTTTCATGACTGCTGGGACCTTTTCTCCTTAATGATGATATCAGATGTGTGTTTGTGCTTGGATTACATGTCCTAAAATACAGGCTTGCCATAAAAAGTGTATTTAAATGTTACATCACTGAAGTGCTAGAAGATTATCTTGCTAGATCGTTGCCTTTGTTGCAACTAGGTTGTTTGCAACCTTTATTAAGAGTAAAAAAGAAAATACTTACATACAGGCTACATGTAGGATAGTGGTATATTTATGTATAGCAGTTTGTTTCAGTGAAGGTACTGTTTTGCCTGATTAAAAGCAACTCTCCATGCAATATTAGGTAAAGACGTGGAGCTTTAAGAAGAAATGTCCTCTTGGCCCTATATATTTGACCTATATATAGAATCTATACTTGTAGGTCCAATTACAATTGCTAGAATGAAGTTCTGCAACCTATGTTTAGTTGAAGCATAAATTCCAGTAAATTTGTGCAATTTATTTTATAGGGCTGTAGGACTGAATATTTGAATACATACTTATTTTGTGTGCCATACTTGATAGGAATTTTTATGCATGAGTTATAGTAAAGCAACTGTTAATTGCTGCATTTCAAACTATTTAGTTAGAAAGCAAATTTCCGTGAGCTATGGATTACTAACAGGATCTCAGAGTGGAGTAATGTATATCACAAGGTCTCCTAAACCTACATAACACTGAGACAAGAAACTTCTCTTTTCTCCTCCCTTTTTGTGTGCCCTTCTTTGTTGACAAAGAAAACTTCTGGTTTTGACCTCATATGGAAAATCTTAGGAACATGCTTGTTGAACAAGGCCTTTTTTGCAGACCTTTTAGAATGTTTTTGGAAAATTCAGGAAAATATGGTTTGTTGGATAATACTTTGTTTAAAATATTTTAGTTCTTTCATAAATATTTAGAAATAGAAGAGCTTCTAGGGAATGTTTATTTGCAATATTTGTAGTTTAAGAGACAGTTTCTGTAAATAGTTGGGTGGTTAATTTATAAATAAAGGCACCTGATAGTATTATTGGTTTCTAAAATAAGAAACCTCAGTTGAGACTGTTTATTTAAATTGTGGCATAACTAATTACATAGCAATGTGTAACAGTTTAGCTAACAAAAAGGAAAATGTTGCTTCTCCAAAAATTGTTAAGAAGAGGAATTAGTGCATTGTATGTTAAAAAGAAACTTTTTCCACAATTGAACCATAAAAAAGAAGCATGTTTGCAACTATGAAATGGAACTATCATTACCTACCTGAGGCTTACCCTGGGAATGAAGTGAATAAAAGAAATTGCAGTTCTGAACTGTCAATACTGTGTGAGAAGTCACAACTTGTATATAGATTGTATTTTAAGAACCAGAGCATGGTATTATCTCTAATCCATCAAAGTCAGGGCCACCCATGGCTCCCTCATGACTCCTTTCTTGCTTCATTAGCTACATAGTGACCAATTTTGAAGACTCGTTGCAGTTTCTTCCACTGAAATCCCTGCCATCTGTGGTTGTGGTTTTCCTCTTGAGCAAAGAAACTCGGAGCCTGAAGCAGGGGCTTATGGTTCTTCCGCCAGTAATCTAGGTTATTATGTAAAATGTGGAGGAAGTCAATTTTACCATATTTTCAAACAATATCTATAGTCAAAAGAGACTAACATATTCATATGACTGTGGAGACAGATATGTACATCTATTTTGATCATTATAAACCCTTATTCATGCCCCACATGTTTTATGAAGAAGGTAGACAGAGCAGTCTGGTTTGCCTGGAGAAGGGCTCAGCTACCTCCACAAGAATACCTAATTTAGTTGATCTGAGTTGTCCTCCCTACATTTCAGAGAGTCACACCCTGCCTGTTGATGTTCCCTTTTAGTCAACTCACTGAAGAAAACCAAGCATATAGATAAGGCAGGAGTCCTGGTGAACTCCATAAGGTCCTGGTAAATACTCTCCTGTTATCTTAGATATAGTCAAGTGTCACCTATTTCCACTGACTTTACAGGGACCATAGAATCCTAATCTCAGAAATAGGTTCCAGCAGCTCCAGAACTAGCTATGTGCCTTCTATGTCCCCCAAGTTAGGGTATTCTTAAACTGTTCCACATTAGTTTCATGATTTCCATTTTCTTCTCTCTGCTAAAAGCAATTTATTACATGAGCCTGTATTCTGGATGTGACCTTGTCTGTGCCCTACAGAGCTATCCAGTTGTATTAAGGTACAACCAAGCACGAAGCTGGTACTTATATGATAGGCTCTGGGTAGAGTTTATACTCAGTATTTTTAGGAAAAAGAAATCCGTTTGGCAAAACTAAAATGACTATGGAAGAGGCTTGCACTGTCAGTGGATATTGCAGATATCAAAAAGAGGGTCCAGTAAAGCCTCCTCTACCATGCAGCCAAAGTATTCCTATCCTGAGATGAGCCCCCCTGCAGCACATTATGCCAGTTTTGTGGGCAGAGTCCTATGGCAATGAAGTGCAATGTTGCTGGTCAAAACCAGGGTTGGGATCCAGTCCAGTGTTCACCATTTCCACAGCAGCTGTATGTGTTTGGTTTTTTTTTTTTTTTTTTTTTTAATCTTCATGGTATTGGACCAAACTCATGATAGGGTCAGTGTGGCATGGTTTAGCTATAAAACACCTAATCTTTTTTTTTCTTCCTCTTTTAGTAGGCTTGAGATATATCCATGCTGCTAATTGAAAACAGTGAGGGAGAGAAACCTTTTTAGGACACAAATGAAAAGTGACACAATCCAATGATAAACCTGTCTTTTTACTTCTCTAGCCAGAGACACAACACTTTGCTAAGATTCCATTTTTATTCTATTGCTTAAATATGCAATGTCAGTGCTTACATAATGATTTTAACTTTTTATTTTCACAATGGGAATTTCATGCATTGTGTATAATTGAAATGTGTAAAATTACTGTGAAATCTTACTGAAGCATATGCTGAATTTAATATGCATATTATTTTTATTTTTCCACTGAGAAAGAAAGTAGAAAACATTCAGTAGTGTTAGTAGGAACCTCAGGTTTCATACTAAAACAAATAACCTATGCTGTCTGTATCTCGTTTATGGAAAATTATTAGTATTCTTATTTATTATTTGAACTATAAAAACCAATATATTTCAGTATTCAGATTAGGTGTTACCATGGCTTACATTGCTAGCAAATCTAAAGTATCAGCTTTGACCTTTCTGATCCAACATTCTAGAAATGTGAGTGAACATACTCTGGAATGTCTGTGCACAATACTGTAGCATAACTCATGTATTCCCTGGGTGGAAATCTGGACAAAGCTTCAAATAGGGGTGCAACTCCCCCCACAATTTGGTTATCACTACACTTAACTGCTGTCAGCTCCAATTCTTTTTGCGTGGCTGCTGTGTCTGCAGTCCGTTTGAGATGCTACATCTGCTGCTTGTTGTGTTCCAGGAACAGCAGCAGGTTTCAAAGAGGAGCTGAGGACAGTGATAGATAGCATCAGGAGAACCAGCTGCAAGGTATGACATGTCAAAACACAGGCAGAAAGAAAGTGCTGGGAAGAAAATGAAAGAGACAGATGACGCTGAATGGGAGAAAACATCAAGTATATTGTTTGGGGAGGGGGTTGGGAAAGTTGGGAAGGTAACAATGAAAGGTAGCTAAAGGAACAGATTAAGAAAAAGAAATTAGGTATGAAAATGAGAACCAAATCTACATACCTCATGTATCACTGAGCATCTGCTGAAAGACATTTTGAAGTTAATGAATGTGATTTAACCAAGTCTTTAATGAGAATACACATTGTTCAGGTAAGCATTTTCCTTGGACTGCTCAGTCTTCATTTCAGATTGAGTGGCAAATAAGAAGCCATGTATATTGAAATTTGATAGAACTGCTGGTAGGACACGAGGTATGAGATGCAAATATGAAGATTTTCAGAAAGTGTACTTGGTTTGTCATGAGTTTTAATTGAGGAAAATAAATGGTGAAATAAGTTTTAATTAGAAAAGGAATCGGAGAAATGCAAAGTAATTTTGGAGACAAAAAGGCGAAAGGGTGAAGTTTAGTCTAATTTCTTCTGATATAAGGGCAGGTCTATTTGCTCAAATAAATGAAAATTATTTTTTCATATCCTTCATTCTGGTTTTATATAATTTATGCTTCAGTTGTACACATTGTTTCCAAGTAAATTAGGTTATTTAATTTTGAGATTGCAGACATTTAAGTCATGATTTATTTAGATTGCCTTATGCATACATAATAAGTTTTACATCTTTATTGTGCTAAAATGATGGCTAGGCTGTGCACTGTGGGCTTCATTTTAATGAAGTTCAGTGGCAGAACTTGGAAAGCATTCAGATCACTGGGGAAAAGGATAGGGAGTCATAAGGTAAAAGCAAGTAAGTTCTCACAAAAGTTTCATTTATAGATAGGTGTGATGTGTATGACTGATTCCTTTGAGGTTTACCTATTTTATCTAGCTACACAATATGCTGCCCTTTAGGCTTGATGTATGAATATTTTTCTAAAAGGTTAGTAGGAACTGATTTATTTTTTTTTTTTAAATGAGAGAGGATACATCTAATTCTATGATGGTAATTGTTGGGATTACATTTATGCCACTTTCAAAGCATCTTTTAACTATCGTTATATAATTGTCAGCAGTATTCCATTGTACCCCTAGATCACTAAGAAAACATACAGCCAGCACCATAAGAACATTATTACCCCTGTAGCTTTAATGTTTTAATTAATGCTGTCATAATAGACACAATGTTTTAACTTAACATGTGTAGATCACGTCTTACTCATTTTCGCTGAGGAAGTATTTTGAATCTACTGATACTAGAGAGACTTTTTAATTTCAAAACTAGTCATAGAATCATAGAATGATTTGTCTTGGAAGAGACCATTAAAATTACCTAGTCTAATCCCTCCCTGTGGGCAGGTACATCTTTTCACTCTATCAGGTTGCTCAAATTTCTGTCCAACTTGACTGAAATTTTTTAATAGTGGGGTAGCCACAACTTCTCTAAACAACCTGTTTCAGTGTCTCACCACCCTGACTGTAAAACATTTATTCTTTATGTCCAGTCTAAATCTACTCTGTCTAGACCCTTCACCAGCTTTGTTGACCTTCTTTGGACACACTCCATCACCACAGTGTCTTGTACTGTGGGGCCCAAAGCTGAAAACAGTACTTAAGGTGCAGAATCATTAGTGCTGAGTGCAGGGGGACAATCACCTCCCTACTCCTGCTGTACACACTGTTTCTGATACAAGCCAGGATGCCATTGGCCTTCTTGGCCACCTGGGCACACTGCTGGCTCATGCTCAGACGGCTGTAAACAAACACCCTCAGGATCCTTCCCAAAGAGGAGTTGCAGGGCAAACTGGATTATCATATGGTATTGCACCAGACAAAAGCAATTCCTCCACCTTTGAGTAGGTGCCAGGAAGTACTGCAGTTGTATTACCAGAAGGTGATTGAAAATTTTGATGAAGTGGTCTTTTAACTGGAAATTGAAGCTTTGTTGGAACTGAGTCTTTCAATTGGAATGTGTCTAGTTCAAGAAGGTAAGAGGCTGAACAAACTGTTTAAACTTTTTTATTTTTTTCCTCCTTATTTTGCTAACACTGAGTGGCTTATTTTGTATTCTATATTTTCCATTTATTTCATTGTGGTTAGTGTATTGCATGATGTATGTTGTGTCATACATATTTTTGACACTAAAAATGAAAACCTTCAATGAATTTTTCTTGGAATTTTTTACGTAGACTAGTTTGGATTTTATACTGCTACTGTTTACAAAGAGATCTTTTTTTCTTTAATATATTGGAATTTTCACCTTCTGATCATTTAAATAAATTCTCAGCTCACAGAGTTCTTGAGTCTGATGTCTACTAGGATGTAGGTAATTTCAATGAAGATACATCTTTGTACAATGCTTGTACTTTGAGGTTGTGTCCTGTTTGCTTCCAGTTTCCCTCTTTATGTCAGTATACATGAGAATTTGTCTTTTTTTCCCTACCAGACACTTACAGCAAAGGCAGCCTACTTCAATATGTATATATATGGATGCATATGCATACATACTAGTTTAACCCTCTGACAGGCATATAATGTGTATATGTGTGTGTTTATTTTCATCCCTTCCTCCTTGCAGCCAATGACCTGGAGGCCGTGATCTGGTCTTGGGTTAAATTAGATATATTTATCTGGATATATTGTCTCCTTTCTTATGTTATTCTCTTCCTATAAAGGATTCAACAACAAGACTTGGTGTTATAACAGCACTTTTTTTGTTGTTTTGTTTTGTTAATGTAAGAGTTCAGCATAAACAGAAGATCAGGCATCACAAAATTAATAAAAGTCAGATAAAAAGTTTAATGGTTCAGCAGTACAGTTCAGCGGTTCATTTACATCTCTGCAAAACTTTCTTTTGTGTACGTCTCTGGCATGGGCTCACAGTTCTGAGATAAAAAGTACAGTATTTGCACTCTTTCTGGATATAGCTGTGTTAGTGTAAGAATCTCATCAAAGTCAAAGACAAAACTTCTGTTTCTTGCCTGTGAATGCTTTACTTGCAAAATTAGATTTTGCACTGAGTTTCATTGTAATATTCCACTTGTATGAAGGAAAAACATTAAATATTTCCTTCTTTCAGCTAGGTTAAGCTTCCCATTTTGTTTGTAGAACACATAGTTCAGTCCCTCAAAGGAGTAAGATTTGTTCATTAAGATCTGCTACTGTCCTTAAATCCTCCTTGCTGATTTTCTGGGAGCCACAGGAGTGACTCTGCTCCATGATTTGGGATAAATTGGGAGCTGAGGGTGACCCCAGCATGAGCAGGGTCCCACTGAAGTGATGCCATCCAGCAGGGATTGAACATGCTAGGCAGAACATAGGTGGTGATAGAAGGGTTCATTGGATGCCCTTAGGATGGCAAGTAGTGTGACAGGTCCATAGTCCATCCAGGGGTTCCAGCCCGAAGCAAAAGGAGAGTGGGCAAGAAACAAAGTCATGGTGTAGGTCAGAGGCCCATCCAGGAGGCAGGGGCTGAGACAGGGCTGGAGACCCTTATTCCTACAGGGTTGTTGGAGTGGGGACTTACAGCTCTGGAATGAGCCAAAACAAGTTCCTGGGCCACAGGCAGGGTGGCACAGACCCCAGGGGAGGCTGGGAAGGGATAATGAAGCCTGTGAATGACCCCAAGTCCACTGATATGGACATATCCTGAGCTCTTGCCTCAGGGACGTGTATTTCTGGAGCTATAACCTCAGTCCAATATGTGGGGCTCAGCTTCCATTACTGGAATCTGCATGTGAATTAAAGGTCTAGGTTTGCTGGTAGAAAGAGGAACAGATCTGTTAAGGTATCAGATAATGAAATCAAAAACTGTTGTGGTTTAGACCTAGATGGGAGCTGTGCGTCACATGGCCACATGGCTGCTCACTCCCTGCCATCTCTCCTCCACCCCTCCAACAAGAAGGAGAAATGGGAGAAAAATTCAACCCCCCATGGGCTGAGGTAATGGGAATTCAGTACAACAATGCAAAAGGAGCAATAAGCAACAGTAATAGCAATAACAGTAATGAAACAATATATAAAGTGATAGAAAGAACAGACCAAAATGGTGCCAGGGCACCCGACGAAAACCAGCACCTAGCTCTTATGTTGCAGACATGACATCAGCATAGTATTGAATAACCTATCAGCTCGTTTGATTGTATATCCTGGCTGCATCCCCTCTCAGCTTCTGAAAATTGAATTTGTGAAAATGAACCCTGAAAATTGACCCTAGTTGAACCACGATAAAAACTAAAAATTTGCCTTTATAAGATTTCACACCATGTGTTCTATATTCTCCTTTGGAAAACTTTATTGAACACTGGCAAAGGGTGCTGTCATTGATTTTATTAAGATTAGTCTAAAACTCAAAACTTATCTGTCTTATAACATTCCTGTAGAAAGTTGAAAAGTTTTTTTTAATTTTTTTTTCTCCTTAACATTTATTTTCAGCTATCTTACTTCAGATAAATATATATATCCAGACAGTTATCTATAACCATTTCATACAGCACTCCTCTTTTAATTTTGAGTTATCTCAAGATTTTTTTCCCCAAGTGATTCATTTTAGTGTAAGGAAAAACTTTTTATTTAGTGTAACTCTAGCTATGTAGAAGTTAAAGGTCTAGATTAATCATCTAGACACTCTCTACAGTCAGTGAAGAGGGATAAGCATCTGAAAAGTGATTTAAACTCATTTAATTTAAACATCAGAGCTATGATGGGCTGAACCATTCTTGAGGTAACATCTCATTATGTTAATTGTGACTAGCCAAAATGGCAATTTACAGAAAAAAAAATTATTTTAAAATAGATAAACTTATATAAGATAAAAAGAAATAATTTTTTTAGTTTGCAGTGTAGGTGTTTAAATTTTATTCCTCCATATCTACTTACACATCTGACTTTCTTGTATCTCTTTATAATGGAATACATTTTTCTATAGTGTACAAGTTCCTTTTTTTATTTTTTGTTTTTGGAAAAAATATGATTTTTTAAAATTCTTTATAATAATGTCTAAGGCATATGAGAAAAAAGTAGTTCATATGCTACAAATATATCTGAGGTTTCAGCTGGATTCTCTTGAATCTTTTTTAATTCTCTTCCCAAATAATTTTCATGCCTGAATAACCTACAAAATTGCATAATAACACTCTCAAATCAAACTAGGCAAGGCAGAGGGAAAAATGCACTTCATTCAGAATGACTGGACACGATATATTATGAAATATGATAAAATGATGTACATTTTTAAAGAAACCTGCATCACATTCCTTTACATTCTTCCACTGCACTCTATTGTTGTCACTTTTAAACTAGAAATCACCCTTTGGTGGTTCTGATGCATCATGATTTGTTTGTGCTTGTTATAAACCAGCCCTTAGCTATCCAACTAATGGGCCTAACTGTATGTTTAAGTAGCTAAACCATCATGCCTAAATGCAGATCTCTAACTGTAAGCATAAAATATGAAAATTGGTTTCCTTAAAATATATTGTAAAAACCAGACTCAGATACTATGTTTCACTTTTATTAAAAATGGTATTTTAAAATGCTGCCTTTTCCATGTAGATCTCTCACATGTACTTTGTTGTGCATACATATGAACTGAAAGTTATGCATAATAATACTTCTGAGAGACTAGACTGTTTGTTATTCATTACTATCACAATCCATTCATGTATAACAAAGTTCTGTGCTTACTTGAGAGCTTAGTGTTGTAGTTTTTACATTCATTGGAAGCTGAGATGGGTGTTTTTTAAGTCTGTTTTTTTTTATATAATAAAGCATCCGTAATTCAGTGCTAAGGAGTTGAGATACTTGCCTTTTCATTTCTCCTTCGTCCTGAGTGTGATGGCACCGCATACACACAGTTCCAAATACACTGTGCTTGGGTGGTCAGTAGTAATATGACAAAGAGAAGTCTGCAGAGCCAGCTTCTCCAGCATTTACAGTTTAGTGATGTTGCACCAGAGCTAGAAACGATGCCACAAACCCAGACATATACTCTCTGTTTTTCATAAGGCAGAGACCGATGCCCACGTTAGTATCCTTTGCAATCTGGACAAGGTCTTCTATTACATCTCTAGACTCTGAATCTAAGATGGATAAAAAATACGTGTGGAACCCTCTGTTGCTACTAGGTATTCAGTGGAGCATTTTGACTCTCATAGTATGTTCACCCTAGAATGAACAAACTCTAGTGAGCTGAGCCAGGAATAAAAAGTGGCTTGCATAATATTGCACAATAGCTTTTGAAGAGGTTCTCTTTAGGGCTTTCTTTGGTTTGATCCACTTGGCAAAGTGGCAACAACTTCTGAACAGAGATATTTCTCCATGTTGTTTCAATTTTGCACACCTCCATGACATCTTTTCGGTAGCAAACTGTCCCTTTCATACAGTACTTAACTGCTTGCCTCATTGCAAGCACTTTACTTTACTTGTTGACCAGCAAGGTAGTTCTGGGCCTACTACCGCTCTCCTCATTTATCAGAGTGTCAGGTAATGTCTTGATTCCTACGTTTCAGTTTTTTTGCTAAAACATTACCCTTGTGGCTACTGCAACAGTTATATTTTTGCCAAGAAGTAATAGGTATGATAGAGGCAGGGAGAAAATAAATAATGCATGCATATTGCACTGTGCTTCTTTTTTTTTTCCTCAGGAAATCCAAAGTTTCTCTATTTTTCTGGTAAGTGATCCTTTGCCAGCTTGTCACTCATGCTAAAAAGTGTACATATTCAGAAAGAAAGGTATTGCATAGATTAAGGCAAGCCATTCACTTTAATAATGTTGCTTCTATTTTGCAGCACAGGAAGTCGCTTTATCTTGGAAAATCAAAACAGAAGTTCAGCATAAATGATGAAGAATATATTTCAAGCATACTTATTGAACAGTATACCCAAGTGTGTAAACTACTTGGAATAAAAATTGGAAAATATTGCAATTAAAAAATTTCATAAAACCATTTTTTTCACCTGAAATTGTTGATTTTAAAATATTTTTTTTTTTTGTCTTAAAGAAATTCAGTTTACCTATGTTGATATTTTATATTATAATATTAAAATATTTAGTTTGGACATATTCATTTTTGAGTCATAACATCTTCCTGATTATGAATTTTTAAGTAATTATTTAAACTGTTCATTTAATCCACGTACAGTACGTCTTCAAAAATATCCTTTGGCTTTAGTTAGATGGCAGTTTATCCAAACACTTATTTTCTGTGTTCTATTTTTATGTTCTATTGAAGATTGCCCATGTCTAGGTTTATTCCATCTAATTTTAGACACTTATCTGAGGTGCTTGTTGAGAATGTGTCATGTAATTAAACAGTATTCCTGTATCTCAAAAAGAAGCATCTAAAAAGGAGGAATACAGCCTCCGAGTGCTGAAAAACCTCCTGTAATTATATGGTCTTCCATTTGCAAGAAAAGCCAGGTTAGCTGAGCTCCTAACATTGGAAACCTCAGCCTCTATACAGGACAAGAAAAACTCGCTTGTGACATCTTTTATAGCTCTGATACAACATCACTGTAATTGTAGTCATTGTTTTCAGTAAGACAACTAAGGTGTCTGGGAATAAGGGAAATAAAAACCATTTGAAAGACAGTCAACATTTCCGTAATTAGGAACACTACAGACTTGAGAGATTGTTTAATTTGATAAAATTTACACTTTTCATCTTAGTTGCGCAGAACAATCTCAGTCTTTATTAAGACTCAGGTTTATTAAGCCTGACTTAAAGATTGAAATCTTTAATTTTTGTGCATGAAACTGAACTAATGGCTGCAAGACTGATAGCAAGATTGACATGCATGGAAAAGAAGGATCTATTGGTAGCTGCAGAGCATGGCTGGATGGGTTATACAAGTGGACCATATTACAACATCTTTGAAATCCTGTGTTTTCTGTCCAAGCTTTGCAACTAATTACATAGTGAAAGATTTAGAATAGCTTCTTTTTTATTTTTATTTTTTTTTTTTACTGCAAAACTGGTCTTTATACTTCAACAGATTACAAAGAAAAGAAACTGAGAAAAAGGAAAATATAAGCCTTGTAAGAGTCGTATTTATATTCTAACTTTTGCGGTCATATGTACAGAGGTTGTAACTGTGGAAAATTATCAATTTTCCTTGAGAAGACATATCACCTATCCTTCTATCAAGGGAAAAGTGGGACAAGAGGTAGTGACTTAATCTTTCTGATGTTAAAAACATGAAATGTCTTGCAAAAACTTTGGAAAAGTTCAGTTCCGTGATAGAATGATAGACATACTCTTTAAACTATACAAGCTGAAACTATCAGCTATATATTCTTGGTATGATTACATCTTTCCCTTTTACAGTGTCTATTATCAGCCCAAATTTGTGGATTGCCATTGGAAACCATGACTAGTCCTCTTTGGCCACTATAAGTAAGTCAAATATTATTTTTCTTCCCTTATCTTCTTATTATTATTTTCTTATTTTTACAAATAAGATTTGTAAAATCTTATTTGCTCCCCCATTGGTTATCTGTCAATTTCTGTATCAACGAATGTAATTTCATATTCCCCCTTTACTTTTTTTCCTGTTGTGCACCTGCTCTGTTCCATTATTGTCAAGTTCTTGAATTGATCATCAATACACATTTAGTTGATAACTCTTTTTAACTTGTTCTCCCTCAAGTTTCCACTAGCAATAATTATGAAAAATGAATACATTAATATTGGGTTGGAATCTCTTTTGGTGTAGTATAGTAAGAAGTCTCACAAAGATGGTAAGCTCTTTATCTGCTGAAGAGACAAGGGGATACTCTCACAGTATTTGCAGTCCTCCTGGAAAGATTTTATAGCAATACAGTAGCCAATATTTTTGTAATTTTGCTGTATGGAATAATATGTTTTTGACGCTAATCATAGTATTCAGAAAGCCCAAAATTTACGTAGTTTTCATATCAACAATGTCTCATTTTTAGCTCCCTCTGTCCTTGTGGGAAGACAACTGATAGATTTAGGATGTAGTATGAAGATCTTAAGAACTGGTTCAATCGTTTTCTTCTACATCTAAGTGGTTCTATTCTCTCCCACTCTATCTGTAGAAAAAAATCTTATTATAGTTACAGAGATCTGTGGACTTCTGTGTTAATAACCTAATTTGCTTATTCTGTCCTTAATTGGTTAAGATAAGAAACCTTGTAATGGCAGAATAATTTAAGTGGTTCCATTAGTCTCTTTTGAAAGAAGCATTGATTTTTAATACTATTACTTCCTAAGCTCATTTTACCAAGGTTTTATTTACCATTAGCTTCTAATCCTTGCATATTAATGCATTTATTAACCTCCGGAATCCTGTGAGAGTCTGTGTTAGCAAAAGCAATGAACAAAACTTAAACTGTTTGGCTTGGATTCTACATGTTCCATGAAAGCATAATTTAGGAGCATTCATTTTTAATACTTCTGAATTAAAGAACCTCTATATTACAGGAATACAGATATAGGAAGACTGGAAAGCACTCTGAGAGGAAGATGGATTTTACTAGATTTTTTCCCAGTCTTTCCCGTTTCTCTTCTCTGTTTTGACATAGTGATCAACCAAAGAGAGCTGTTAAATGATATTATTTTTTCCCTCAGTCAGTTTTATGATAATGATACCTGGTCTGGCACACAGCCAGACTGAGCATTAAAAGAGGATTGTTTAAGTAGTAAATTCATCCAACCTCCAATCATCGCATTAATCCTCAACCCATGCAGTTGCCCTGTAAGAGGTAAAGGATTAGAATTAATAACTAACTTCAAGATATCTTATCTAGTAACTCTCAGAAGAGGAGGACTGCTACTGTAGTCTTGCAGTCAATTATATTTTTCATTAGATTTCATTAGATAACAAGTTTCTTATATTCCACAGACAGCAAACGTTTTTCATTCTTTACTTAGCAGTACCATGGAACCTATTAGCACAGGTTTTTTTTGAACATTGTTCTCAGTCTCCCTGAAGCAGGAACCCACCAGACTGCAGCCTACAGCATAGCCCACCAAACCTGGATTCTCACAAAGAGTTTTGGGGAGCTATAGTAAAATGCATTAATTAATGGTTGCTATCATTATTCACCTAGCTTACTCACTTTTCCTAACAGAGGCATGCCTTCATGAGCTGCTTTCCTTGCCCAAATCCTGCCATGTGGTACCCATTTGTTTCATTCTAGCAACACATGCAGAAAGTGCTTGACAATCAACTGGCAATTGGTTAGGACTATTTGAGAACTATGGAAGAAAATGTAAACTCCCTTCACAGGTCTCTCAGTTGTTGTACTCTGTAAGTGGGTTCCATAAATTTGACATAGGAAAAGAACAATTTTTGCCAAACCCTGAAGCCCTGAAGAGCTAAAGATACCTTTGCCTGTACAACCTGAAAGGCTGGAGTGATATATCTCAGCAAGAATCATTTTCTTTGAAAATTAAAGGCTTTTCTACAACGCTGATGTAAATGCCCATCTGATATTAGGATTAAACACAAAAATTATTTTTTTAAATTATTTGTCATCTTTTCAGCCATAACAGTTTGGTTAAATTCTATTCTTTGAAATTTTAATCTGAAAATACTCATCATGAAAACAGTAGACAAGGAAGTAATACATTTGCATGGGAAAATGTACCTCATTGTCTCACTGTTCATGTTTTATGCTGTGACTGTTTTAAAATGGACCAGTGGCCCTTAGTGGAGATCAAGAGTTCACTGTCATGGAGTGTGACAGAAGGATGCAAACACAGCCTTTCTCGACTCTGTATCTGGTATGGTAAACTTTTCACTGTTCACTGGGCTCCACACCTGCATTTCAGCAGAAAGCATAGAAAGAAGGTCTGACTGATCTTTGCTTTTAGCTCTTTGGTAGTCTGGATAAGTAATAGTGTAGCCTTTTTAGCTGAAGCCAACACAGAATGTAGTTCCCTCATGCATCCAGGAAAATGCTGCAATCACATCTGTCATATAAAAGTTGGGAACTGGCATTGCTTCCTTCTGTCCTGTTGAATGAAAATACCCTAAATGAGTATTCTTTTTTACTAAATTCAATGACTTGTGTTTTCATGAGTGTGAGTGCACGCAGCAGCTTAGTCTCTCCAGGAGATGTCTAAACCTCAGATTTGCATTTTTAAGTTGCTGTGGTGGTTGTCTTATCCAAGATGGTGGCATCCGGTACATGTATAAAGCTTTTGATATCTGAGCAATTACACTGGCAAAACCATAGGTGATATGGGTCTTATCCTAATACAGATGCCTGAAGTTAGATGAACCATACCCTAAGAGTGACAGAGATACACACTTTGACAGGTAAGATACATCCACTTTGACAGGTAAGATACATCCTGCACTTGGTGTACAGGAGGTGTATTTTTGGATCTTGTTCTTAATTATGAAAATTAACAGTCCAAGTGATTAAAGATATTTAAATAGTAATAAGTGACAACTGGAAGTAGAGATTTGGAAGCAGATATTAGAGTTAGGTGTCCAAAAGATATTTGTTGAATTTGATTAGACATTTTTCATCTTTACTGTTCAGCTGGGCAAAATGAAAGAACTCATTTGCTCAATGCATAGATGCCACATGGCCCAGTGGCTCAACATCTCTAACAAAGACAGGTGCATACAAGGTCAGGGTGTAGTGTAGGCTTTGTCTGAATTAGAAGGGCTTAACTCAAGCAGCTTAAAATGTGGACACATTAAATTTATTTAGCTTAAAATGAATTTTGCTTAAAAGTGAGTTCTTGAGTTTTAGTTGATATCTACTTTTGTGTAAATAAATCTGTGGATACGTGTATACAACTGACAGCTATTTATGAGCTGCTGTTCACAGATCTGGAGAACGTGCCTGTTTAAAAAGTTCACTATTACCTTGTTTTTCAGGGACTTCTAAACCGTGCACACAGGTTACCCGTAATTCAGTGATGCTCATCTGACAGAAAGATTTTGTAAATGTTCACAATTTAGTTGGAGCTCTGAACCCAGGAAATTACCTCCTATACTAGTTTTAGTAGAAGCTTATCTTCAGTTTAATTAGGTCAGTTTTGATGGTAGTCTTGAACTGATAATACATCTAAGATTAAATCTATGCAAAAGAAAAAGAAGGGTGATCCATATTGCTTAATTCTTACTTCAGTCCCTGAATTGCTCCAAACAGCCTTCTCCAAAAGCAAACCGCTTTAGAAAGGGTGAAGTCCTACATGATGTAAACAAAGTCAGTGCCCATTAGCCTTAACCTGTTTTGTTCAGCAGTAAAAACCTAATTTCTTACTCTGCTGATGGTACTGACTGGCTTAACTAAGTTGTCTCTCAAACTAATATGCATTAAATTGGTGGCTGGTTGGACCAAGCTGTTATTAACTCATTTTTTTCCTTCAATGAAAGAATAACTGCTGGAATTCAATCTTGCTTGATATCTCAGAAAACATGTCACCTTTAAATTTTGACTATTTTTGACTGAGTCATTTATTTCTATTTAAAAGGCTCATTCATAGTGTGCATTGTCATGTTTCTACTGCTTTTCTATTATCATGTTCTGAGGATTTATTTGACAGTTTTCAAATCTAGTGCCAAATTAATGTGATTTATTTTGATGCATCAGCTTTACAGTTCCTGAATTTCACAGGTTATTCTTACTAACTTCTCAATATGACTATTCCTTGAAAATGGTCAGACTATGTAATATATATTAAAAAATTATGTGGCAACAGAAAACACGGGATTCAGAGTTTTTTCTTTGTGCCCAGTTTGCTCATTATAGGGAGTCACAGAATCTGAAATACTTCAGACATACTCTCGACCTATGAGAGGCATTTGGAAAAAACTTCGCTTAATTAGGAAATATGATATGAACTCTTAGTATAAAGGACTGATAGATTTTCAAGTTTTTAAAAGGTAAACATGCTTTGCAATCAGACGTGCAGTGCTCTGAGGTATCCTGAATGTTCTTAGCAGGGAATTGTGTTCAGGACTGTTGAGTCAGCTTGGTGATACTGCTGCAAACTCTGTATTCCCTCCTCTGAAGGCACCCCAGCATGCTCTGAACTAGCACAATATCAGAGAATAGTAACAGACTTCAGAATGCTCAGCGTTTTTGCACCTAAACAGTGTTGAAGTGGAGAAAAAATCAGCTAAAAATCTTTTAAAAATTCAAATTAGCATGTCTCAAGCTAACATTTTTCTGGGAAGTGTAATTAATTTAGAATAACAGTATGAAAGCCAAATGTTAGACTTTGAAGACACATTCCACACTGCTCTGTTTGCTTTTTAGCATTACAGAAATTTCAGGTAGCATTTTCATTGTTGGTTATTCAGAGGTAAGCAGTTGCTTGACTTTCAGAACTATGAAGTCATTGGATTGTGACATACCCATTGGGCGACAAAGAAACAAACTGAAAATATTTTTAATTCTGGTTCTGTAATAAACACTGGGAACAGAAAAAGGAATATACAGACTAAGAAAACCAAACCAAACCAAAACTCCACCTTTATCTTTTATTAGGGAAAACACCAAGAAATAAAAACACTGTAGCAGTATTTGTTTAATTTTATTTTTTAAATTATCTTCAGTTTTAAGAAAACTAGACCCAACTCTTTCTCTTTAATGCACATTTTAATGTTGAAAACTAGGCACCCCATAATTAAGATGACGTATATGACTGTGTTAAGTTAAAATACTATGGCAGAAGGTATGCAACAAGGACATGGTGCCAGCAGGACTTTGATGTCTTGGCAGTCACGTGCAAGCCAGTAACAACAGAACAAGGAAACTTCAGCTTCTCATTTCTGCAAACTCAGTTACAGAGGCATGAGTATGTCATAGGTCACTGCACAGTCTTGGTACTAGTCCAATATACTGGTGAATAAGCCATAACCCAAATTTATCAGCAACGTGGTCTCTGTTCAATGTCACAAGGTCCATACGATGACAGAAATTCTATATAAATCTAGAAGGGAGCTGTGGTGCTGCACCATGTGGTGATCAAGCTCTGCTTGTTGTTGGAATGACTCTTCAGTGCAGTTGAACTGGAGAAGTAGAACTTCAGAGAATAGGATTAGGAGGCTACAGGGAAAATGCAAGAAACTTTTTCTTATGTATACTTTACTAGAGAAACTCACACCTCTTTACTCATGACTATAGTAACACAAACAATCTGGTTAGAAATATGATTTTTTTTATTTGTTTGTGTCTGTGTGCAAGAGCTTTAGACGCAAGGTCTCTTGAGAGGACTTATGACACAGTATCAGGCTGGAATTATATGATACTGTGTATCTTATGTGCCTTACTCCAATTTATCTACTGCATTGTGTCCAACGTGAACAAACATAATTGCCTCCACTGAGGGGGACTGTGGTACGTAAAACCAGCTATGTGGCTAGCATGGCATTAAGCTGACATGTTGGAAAAGATTTATGATTGTGAGGTGGGAGAAGCTGGGCTGTAATGGGTGCGAACTCAGTCAAATTAAGAAAAAAGTAAAAGAAATTTACTGCATCTGTATGCTCCTAATTTTTCATTAGTTAGTATGAATCGGCATCAAAACTTCCCACAAAATGTGTGTACAATAATTAATACTGGGGTTTATGTGACCTTTTTTTGTGTCTTACAAGGAAAATCAGCTTATGTATAAGCTCACATATTTTTCACCAAGGTAAAAGGTAAGTTAAGACAGCCAGCCTTGTTCATTCTTGTGAATGTATGTTAGCCATTTGAGCCGAGATTTCATGGAACTAAAAGGTGTAGAACTACACTCCTTTCTATTTAAAAATTATATTTTCTAGAAGAGGGGTGGACTGGTTATCCCATATACAGTTTCTACAGTTTGGCCTTTGGATCAAACATATCTGAAGTTTCTAAATATCCTTAGTGAAGGGTAGCAAGAATTCTTGTTAGTTTATCTTCTGTGATCAAACCTGCAAAATTATTTGTGCTTTAAATGATGGCAGAGCTTAGTTATATCACAGCCAGGATTGTTATAGCTATGTTTTACAGTGCTTCTAACAATCATCTGATATTTAACTTACATTATCTGTCCCTGTAAATCTTAATTAAATGACTTCCCAGTTTCTAAATTTAAACAGTTGTCTATCATATAGCATCAGTGGTATCTCTGTCCACAAAACCCTTGTCCTTATTAACATGCAGCATATACTACCAATGAATTTCATACCATGCTCGCATTCACAAGCATTGGTAATATTGGAAGGGTGGAGTTATTCTGGCAGTATAACATTCTTTGTCAGGAAAAGCTGAGTTATTGCCTCCCTCCTCACCTCTGCGTACTGCCTGGAATTTTTGTTCTTCTGACTGATTATGCTAAACATTCACCATGCTTTGAACAACCAATGCAAGGCACAATTCCAGAAAGTAGCTTGTTGGCCAGAACTATACAGTCATGATATGGAGGACCTGTAGTTGCCTGACTGTATCAGTACAAAAGGTAACTAAAGCATAAATCATTAAATGTGCTCATTGTTAAAGTTTAACTCTGCATAAAAATTGTTTAACAGCATTTTTTACAATAACTTTGTAACAAATTGGGACTAGAGATAAGAAAAAATAACTTGAGAAGGTGGGAATTAAAAAAGTTAATTCTGAAGAAGAGAACCAGCAGAAAGGTTGGGAGTGAAAAATTGTGAATTGGGAGAATAAATAGTCTGAGAGGTGCTATTTTTCACATTATCAGTGCAGTCACACAAACAAAAAAAAAAACAGAATAAGGGGTTTTGTCATTAAAAAAAGTAACAAATATCACTCTTGAATGTAAATTCTTAACATGTGACAGCACTAGTCCACTTGAAAAACCTCTAGGTCATGAAGTTATTGTTGTCAGCTTAATGCAGAGGGTGCAAGAGCCCACAGAGCTGGAGTTTCCAGCGCTGATTCTGTCAGCAGCCTTGAAAGAACTGGCAGGTAACAGCTGTGAAGAGCTATGTGATCAGTGGAGTCAGTGCCAGGTGCAATGACTGGGAATGAGATCCAGCTGGACAAAGTTCCTTCTGCATTATTCACAGTGTTTTTTCATTTACAGCTTCTTCAGTCAGTTCACAGTTAGAATAATTTCATATTATCATCCTCTTTCCCCAGAAAACATTTGATGCTTTCAGTGGAAGTGGACGTTTGGAAACTGTAGTTCACTCTTCTGCACGTTGCTTAATAGTTTGTTCAGATATGTGAAGATAACCAGAGACAACAGCTTGAGTTCCACTGTCACACAGTTTAATAAACACTTGTCGAATCATGCTTCAGGTGTGGTTTAAATTTTAGTGAGCCTAATTCATTCCTTTTGAAACAATCTGTATCCATGTCATGCAACTGATAGAACAAGATAATGTGTAGTCTGGACTCTTCAATACCAAATTTACTTTACAGCGTCAGGATTGACTAATACTTGTGCAGATGCTCTGCTGCCATGCCCAGGCTTGGCTGCCCTCCAATTACCACTCACTTGTTGGCATTTTGCAGGAGTCATTGGCAGTTGTCCATGTGACTTCTTCATTTTTCAGGTCCATATGGACTGCGTACCACCTTTCTGTTTAAATACTATATGACAGATTCAGAACATATGTTTGCATGTTCCTGGCATCAATGGCATTGATACACAATCTTAAAATATATTAAAACATATTACTGTTCCTTCTTTGTTTGCTGATAGAGGTGCAGCAATTTAGAGCATTCTCCTACCCCAAGACAAATTCTGACAAGGAAAATCTTATTAGTGAGCTGAACTCTCTGAAAAAAAAGTCTGAAACAATTCAAAAGATGATGTGGTCATCATGTATGCACCTTTTGTGACCTACCCTGGTGAATTGTAGTAATACTCAGAAATATTATTCAGAAATTTTTTGAAGTATTATAAGGCACAGCCATTGAGAAATGCTGTTTGGGTGCAGTTTTGTGCAGGAGTAGGAACAGGTTCATTTTTTTTCCCCCCTCAAATGGTGCTCTTGAAACATGGATGGGAGCAAAGGGATTGTTTCTAAAACACATTTGCTTTGGGAATTTTTATATTCTCTGCCCGGAGCCAGATTTAACTCCTTCCAAAACATTTATTTCTCATCATTTACTATATCATCCCCTTCTTGCTATCACTGTAATACCTTCTCTTTTACTATACATCCAAGTCCCAATGTACTATTAACATAATTGAATTTGTTACTGTAAAAAGAAAACACCATCCAAATTAATTTTCTTCACTCTCTAGTTAGTGCTATGGCTGAAATTGCAGACTTAATAGAATTTCTGAGGCACATTTTATAGCTATGTATACAATATTTCAGCATAGTATTTATTGCACAGTACTTTACCTGGAAATTTTATCTGGTACAAAGACTAACATTTCAGCAATAGATAAACTCTTTTGGGGAAATATTTTGCAGCTTAAACTTGCATATAGATGAAGAGTTACAGAGATATTGAGGCACCGGGGGAGCACATGGTAGAGAATACTTTTAATCCCTGAGGTTCTGAGTACTAATTGCAAAAAATCTATTATTTTTTCTTTGAACATTTCACAGGATATAAAACTGTTTTACACAGAGCTAGACCTTTGTTTTTGTTATATGTTTTTTCAATTTTTTTTTAAACTGTGTCTGAATATTCAGTTAGAATTTCTAATACTCTGTAGCATGTTCCTTGTGAGGAGAGACTGATAAAACCGGTCTTGTTGAGCCTGTTAAAGAAAAGGTTTCAGAGAGGACCTAATAGCTTTCCACCAAAACCTATGAGAAAAATATAAAGAGGATGGATCCAGGCTCTTTGCAGTTCAGGAAGGTTTAGGCAGAATATAAAGAGAAATTTTTTCAACATGGGGACAGAAAATAACAAACAGTGTTTTCAATCTTCAGCCTTAGAAGTTTTTTCATGGCCTGATTGGTCAAAACCCTGGGCAACATGGTCTGGTTGCACCACTGACCCTGCCTGGAGGAGGAGGTTATATTGAATCTCTCCTGAGGTTTTTGTGGGTAAGTAACATCACTGAGTAGATTTCTGATCTGAGTGGGCTAATATATATAT
>NW_008610550.1:0-24309 GCF_000691845.1 Merops nubicus | reverse complement strand
ACTCCTCACTGGCCTCCACTGGGACACTGGGACATGGAGCCATTATCCCAGCGAAAGGAACTGCAGAGACCCTCTGCATCTTCCTGTCCTTCCTAGCATAGCTCAGCTACCTGAATCACTCTTCTGCTGATGATCCAAAGACTGTACTAGCCCTCTTTGCCACCAACTTTTGGAAGATCCCATGGACCGTTGGAAGATCCCAACAGCCCATGCAGTGGATCTCTAGTCACATTGATCCTTCTGTAAGGTCACTTGAATCTCTTCATCTCATCTCAGTGGCATTCCTTCATCACAGTTCATTGCCATGGAAATGCCTAAGGAAAGGCATAGGAACAGGATAATTACCCAGTGACGAATTTCAGAATATTCTTCCAGCCAGCTAGGGGCTTCCTGAGGTGGACATAGTGTCTCTGTCTTCTTCAACAGCCTTTTATGGAATTTTCTTCCATAAATTTCTCTAGATGATTTTTGATCCTCTTAGCAGTACATAACATCTACTCTAAATTGGGTCCAAAAAAAAAATAAATGTGTAGCTCAGCTCTGCTCTGGTTGGAAGCATAACCTCTTGTGTTTGTGTTACACTGTTTTTGCTAACTCTGTGCTCTTCACACATGGATCTCCATGGCAGAGCCTCACTAGCTGAGAGCAGGACCAGCACTTTTCATTTCTAGGCGTGTAACTTTGTACAGGTCTCTGTTAATACATGTTTTGAAAGGCAATAAAGAAAAACATTATACAGCACCTCGTAGTGGTGTTATGGCACCTTTGAAGGATCCTGAGCCAAGATTGTGGGTGTGCTGTGCTAGGTGATGTACATAGATATAAACAGGTAGGCAGACCCGTGGTACTGAGGGTGAGTCTTAGCTTCAGGGAGGGTTCTTTTTAAGGTCAGGAAAACCCAGAATGTTTTAAAGCTATGAGGACTTTATAATTCTGTATGAGTGTTTCCTTGTATTTACAACTCTCACTATGCCCGATACCTTAGGAAAGGTGGATAAAAGAGTAGAAAAAAACATATTATTACCCATATTTTGTAGGGGAAGAGAGAAACTACAGAAGAACGCATGAAATGCCTGGGGTCACCCAAGAGACACTTGGGCTTCTGCCAGCCTGGGACTTTTGATGTCATAAATGTTTGTTGGAGCATTTTTAACTTGGGAAGCTCCTCAAAAAGTGTGTCAGGATGCCAGCGATTGGGGGACAGGTATTCACTGAGGGGAGTGAACACTCTTGGCTTTCATAGTGTCTAACAGGCCTCATCTCTTAAGGGAAAACATGAGCAGAGAGGGCTTGCAGGTTTGTGCAGAGCTAGAGGAAATGGCTGGAGCGTGAAGCTTGTAGGTCCAGCATAACACAATCAAGAGACAGTGGGTGGATAAGCCTCTAAGTGGAAATTGCTTTAAGAGGCTCATGACACATCCTCTGTTTTCTCCTTTACATTCTCATGATATCCTGTTCCATCTCCCATTTTAAACGGAATTTATGTTCCCTTAATATTAAAGTTGCCAAATTTCATCAAAGTGGCTGCAACAATTAATCACTGGATTAATGGATTTCTTTGTCTCAGTCTTCATCTCATTTTATGTGTGAAAAGTGCTGCAGGATCTCTTAAAGAAGGGGGTATAGGTTAGGAAAAATTAGGACATTAATCCTTTCGACTGATGGGTGAGACACTCATCTGGGTAGGTAAGAACTTTCTTCTGGCCTTGGAGGAGTTTTCAAACACATTATACGTTGCCAAATTTCATCAAAGTGGCTGCAACAATTAATCACTGGATTAATGGATTTCTTTGTCTCAGTCTTCATCTCATTTTATGTGTGAAAAGTGCTGCAGGATCTCTTAAAGAAGGGGGTATAGGTTAGGAAAAATTAGGACATTAATCCTTTCGACTGATGGGTGAGACACTCATCTGGGTAGGTAAGAAATTTCTGGCCTTGGAGGAGTTTTCAAATACATTATACCACAGAAGTGATTAAGAGAAGCCCACGGATTTATGTTTAGGGGAAAAATCTCCTGGATGATGGGTATTTAAATATCAAGCATAGATGTGAACCTGATACAACCTATGACTGCCCTAGCTGAGTGTTATCTTTTGGCTTGAACAAACCCACCACCGTAGTCATATTATGAATCTTGTGTCTTCCATTTTTTTTTCCAGCTGATGGTAAAACACAATTCAACACGACCTGTAATATCTCCTCTCATCAGATAACTAGTATAAAGGAAGAACACAAACAGATAAGCAATTGCAAAGGATGGGCTTTCAAGGTTTGCATTTCTTCAGCTCTTTCTTCCTTACCATTATAATATCAATTAAGTTGGTACTAATGTGTACCACAGCATCTCAACCCAACTAAGTACTTGTCTTTTACATTTCAAGCTCTTGTAATGCTCAGCTCTTATGAAAAAGGAGACTTGAGAGCAAGAGCTTTATTTGAGCTTATGAACTGATCTGGTCTTACAGCTTAGTTAAAAACACCAGAATGTACATTTTTAGTTAGGGAAAATCCAAACCTATTCTTCGATGTTCTTTGTTATAATCAAAATGAGATTAAAGTATATCTGTGTGACATGTTATTCCAGATTTTTTTTCTCTAGTTTGGCCCCTTCCTTATGTTCCCTCTACTCCAAAACCGAAAACCAGACAGAAACTTGCTGGTTGAGGGACCAGATCTTCCAGAGTGTAGCACAGTGGTGCCTGTGACACACACGTTACAAAGCATAACAGTAAAAAAAGTTGACACTCCAGAAACACAGCAGGAGTCAACCAGATTTACTTTTCCAGATATTTCCCTCCTTTCCCAGGTTTTGCTTTTGAAGTGTTTGAATTAATTCCTGACATATTGCAAAAGTAATCTCCTCACTGGATAAAAGAAACAGTTTCTGGATTTGTGAGCAAGATAGGCAGTAATTGATAAGAAATCTTTTAGTAAAGATCTCACCATACTTCTGCTCTTTGGCACTGTGAACATAGAAGTGGTTTGTTTTTTTCTACAGTAATCAGAGCTACATGACTGTAATAATTTGTAATAATAGCTATGAAAGAAGTGTGAAATACTCAGTCCCAGTGTGAAAATAGAGAGTTGTTCAATGAACTTGTAAATTGATTTGTGTAATCTAGTATTCAGTCACTTTTGTAAAACTTTATCAATCTCTACCAGTGCCTAAAATGGATATACATCAAATCAAATCAATTTCTTCGAGCAACATATGGGAATTGCATGGATTTTAACTAAATCCATTTAAAACGTTTTAGCTGAATTGGTGTAACCTCTCTTTATAGCTAGCCCTTGGTCACAGAGTTAATCTAAAAGGTTTTCATGGGAACTTTGCTTCATCTTTTACCTTTCTACCAAGCCAACAGAAACTTGTTGCGCTGTGAGGTGACCCAACAAAAACAAGACAGCATTAATCAGTGGGAATGAATCTTTATTTGTATAAATGTCAACAGGTTTCCTGAAATAAAGCAAACATAACATAGAATCATAGAATCCTTTACAGCTTCACTAACCTGTTGCCCCCACATCAACAGGTTACAGCACCCAGCCTTATCACAGAAGTGACGGTCTTCCTGGTGACTTCTCGTACATTGCTTTCTTCAAGAACTTGCCCAACAGAAGGAAAGGAGAAAATTATTTTAATTCCTACCCAGGAACAAACCTGCAAATATCTGGGTCCCTGATTTGTGCTTGGAAACTCAGTATTAGATGGTGATTACGTGTGCTAGCTTGTGTGCTGCAAGCTGAGTTGATTAACTCGCGCACCTCATGACGTTGCAGAAATACTCTCTTCTGTGGGTGAACATTGTCAGGTCTGTGATTTTAGGATCCCTCATCCCAGTGTAAGTTACAATAGAATTTTTTTTACTGGATTACAGTTGAAGAAAAGTTTCCACAGAAATGAGAAAAAAACAGAGATCTCCCCTGTCACATCATCCCAGTGTAAGTTACAATAGAATTCTTTTTACTGGATAACAGTTGAAGAAGTTTCCACAGAAATGAGAAAAAACAGAGATCTCCCCTGTCACGTTACCTCCCTTTTGACATGTTTCAGATTGTAACTCCCAAAACATAGAATCATAGAATGTCTGGGCTGGAAGGGACCTCCAAAGGTCATCTAGTCCAACCCCCCTGTGATAAGCAGGGACATCTCCAACTAGCTCAAGCTACTCAGAGCCTCATCCAGCCTGATCTTGAATGTCCCCAGGCATGGGGCCTCCACCACCTCTCTGGACAACCTATTCCAGTGGTCTATCAACCTCAAACTTTTTCCTAATGTCTAACCTAAATCGACCCTTTTCTGGCTTTTCTAGCCATTATCCCTCGTCCTGTCACTACAACAGCAACTCAACAGCTTCCACATCATCTGTCAAGACCAGATATCCGAAGGAACAGGCAGCAAAGACAAGACTAATGCAACTGTAGGAAGGTTCATACCAGTGGAGGATTCTCCACAGCTGGTCAGTAGCCTTTTATGATCACTTTCTCCTGAAGATGACTCACATGCCCCACACCGAAAAAAAGGTATGTGTATTTTTGGCAAAAAAGGAGATGGAAAGGCCAAAACAAATTATTGGTTCTTCTCTTGACTTCAGTGGTGTCCTGTGAAAATACCCTGACTCCAGAGATAAAAGGGATTTTCTATTTAAATTTGAACTTGTATAAGTCACTCTTGTATACACAGGAAATGCAGAGAATAATAATAAGGTTAGCTATAGAAATTATTTCAGTATTATATCATATAAAGGGCCTTGGATGCTGGTGACACTTTGACTTCCCCTACTGTAAACAGAATCACTGACTGAGGTTCAGAATATTTTGGTCTAAGTACTTGAGAGATGAGCCCAGGCTTGGGTCTAGCTTCTGTGTTTGGAGGTGATATTGCATCCAGCTCTGCACTCCCACCTCCCTGCTTCTTCTTTAAATGTGGAGCAACAGGGTGCAGGCTGCAACAGTTATCCCTTTGCCTGGCTACTGACAACAACCTTTGGCAGAAGGGAATAGTAGAAAACTTTGTGATAAGAAGTTTAGCTCAACCCTTTGAGTCCTAAATTTAGACATTTAAACTTTTGAGAGGGTATGCCAATAAAATGTAAAGACCTGCAACTTGTGACAGTATGAACTAAATAACCCAGCCTTTTGTATAGGACAAGAGAATTTGTAAACTCTGTATACACAGGATTCATTGATGTTATCATTCAGGTGAATGGTTTAGATTTGTTCTGGGCACTGCTTCTGATTCTCCCCAAATGCATGTGTCTTCAATAGGGAGATGATGTGCTAGGGTTTGAACCACGTGCAGCTGGAGGGCAGATCTATTTTGTGCTTATAAAGTCCATCTGGGATGCTGAATTTGCATATATTTAATAAAAGAATCAGCCAGATAGAAATAAGAAAGCAACTAAAAAAAAATATGGATTTTTTTTTCCCTAAGGATGTGCTGGAACTAGCAGAAGTTTTTCTAAACACTGAAATCTCATAGAGTACTGTAGTTTGTGTTGATTTTTTTGTTGTTGTTGTTTGTTTGTTTGTTTTAAATTTGTAAGAAATCATTTGTCAGAAGTTAATACTACCCATAGCCAAATATATAACTGATAAGAACTGGAGGGATATACAAGAGACATACACAAACAGTTGGGACTCATGGAAGCTAAAGATTAACATCTGAGATCCTCAAGCTACTTGTGCAAAGCCAAGATACTGCCCAGAAGAAAGGCCTTGGAAGAACTCCATCACCAGTGTGATGAAGTCAAATAAAGTACAGAAAAAAAAATCCATCTTATAATTAGAGACAGACTGCAGACAAAAAATCCATCATACAAATAAAACATAAATGCTTAGTGCAACAATATCGAGTTTAAAAATTTATAGCTTATTATTTCATATATGTCCCGTAACAGCAAAACTGTTATGCATATTTAAAAACAAAAGGACTAACAATTTGCAAAAATATTGGTGATTAAATAACATAGACACAGTGCTTCTTTGATGTCAAATCATGTAGCTTCCTTTTTCAGTTTGTCTCTCTGAATTTCATTCCTATCTGGTTTTCGTTTTATAGATATCCTTGAATTTCAGCTCCAGCCTTGCAAAAATACCTTAATGGAAACACAGACACATAGGAGTGCTTTGGAAGGGTTATTTTGTTTTGTTGATGAGATTTAGGTAATGTGCTATTTTAAATATCTTTGAATCTTCTGCTTGATTTAGTATTTTTCATCCTTCTCAACGTTTGAATAAACGTTTGCTTTATTTATCCCCATTACCCAAACGTTAGCTTGATGAAATCAATTTTTTGCTGTGTACAAGCTGCTGGGGACAAAATCATCATTCTTCTGAAATCAGCGTTTACCCAAAATTTAAATTAAAATTGTTATTTCTGAAACTCTTAGGAGACAATCTTGTCTTGCAAGGAACTGAAATAATTTAGACTGTGATAATGAATGCCAGCCTCCATGCTGCCTCAAAAGCAGTTTAATGCTCTTCTGATATTAATGTCAACTATTAAAAATAAAAAGTCTATCATTTCTTCCAGTGTGAAGCCAAAAATAAAGCAGGACAGACCCATTTATCCTTTCATTGCTGTTTTGAACTTTTGGCTTGCTGTGCTGAAGAAAAAAGGTACAGTTTTCTTTTAAACATGAAGCTTAATGTGATCTTTGATCTTTGTACTTCAAAAAGTTTTTTTGCCTGGAACAGTCTTCCACAGATGAGTTATAAATCCCTGAAACTAGAAATTATAATGGAAGAGCTGTCACCACATTAATTATGGTAGCATAAAGGTAGTGCTGCTTCTAGAGTTAGTCACTGCTTAAAAATAAAAACAAGGAAAAGAAGATGTTCTGACATGAAGTCTATCCTCTCAGTACTCAATGTCAAATGATCAATATTTAGGCAGCTGTATTTTTAAAAAGTGATAGGTGTAGTGCATTCCTTTGCTTGCCTTTTTTGTTTTCTTTTGTAATTTGAAATCAAATTTCATTTGTTGGTATATAAAAGATTACATTTCCACCGACAGATAGGAGTTGGCAAAGAGTGAAGATTACATATGTAAAAAAGCTTCATTGCATGATAAAAAAAACTATCTCAGATGTTTACTTAGAAAAATCATTAACTGGTTTACTTCTTTTTTTGTTTTGTTTTGGTTTTTTTTTGACCCTGCAAACTTTGTCAGCAGTTTGGATTCAAAGACTTTAAATGTAAAATTTCTTATCGATCTCCTGTAGGTCTTGGCTTCCTTCTGATTGCTTCTGGGCTTATGCTGGCTCTAGGCTGGAAATGAATTTGGAGGAGAGGACTCACTTAACCATAATATAAATGATCTAATATGGTAAACTTTGTAGGCATTTAATAGATTGTGTGCTTGTGTTTGGTTTAAGACACAATACGGGGAGCGTATGTTGTAGTGTATTAGTATGTATCTATTTGGGACAGGGAAAAAGCATAAATCATGGAACAGTACAAATTTCACCATGCTAATCTTCCAGGGAGTATCCAAAGAAAAGTCTAAAGGAAAAATTGTCTGATGATACAGCATGCTGTGCTGAAAGGTTTTTCTGAACTTCAAAAGACATACAAAAAGCATAACAAATAACAAATGCTTATGAAATGGAAATAGATACCTTTTGTGCTACAAAGCACTATTGTAAAGCTGACACTGCAATCCAAAGATTTTGGCCTTGGTTGCAATATTTGTGATCCACTGAATCTTAACTGTTCATACATATTTAACCCTTTGCATGGTTCATGTCGAGGCAGAAGGATCTTTTAATATGACTGAAGATAAACAGAAACTGTGCCTAGCTGTAGCAGTCCCGTTGAGGTATCTGTTAAGATGCTGGGTGTAACACAGAGAAAAAGACTTTTTTTAGTCTTTTTTTTTAATAGTTCACATTTAGCTGACATTAAAAATAACAAAACAAAACATTTTTATGGTTTGATTTGAGTTCTCCCAGACTTCTCCTCATGAAGTCTTCTGTGCTGTTCTCTTTTTGCATAATTGTGTGATAATAATCTTTTCTATTTCCAATTCTGTTTAAAAAAACACGTTTCTTCCTAACAGACTACTGAATGTTAAACCTTCCATGGAAGGATGTAACTGTAGGAATCTTAGGAGGGAGCAGCCCTTCTCAGTACTGGTCCTGGGTGATGTTATGGGATCTGTCAGTACTGCTAAATATGTTCATCTTGTTCCAGGCATTGCTGGGCACAGAAAAACTGTTCAGTGCACGTTGAAATCAAAGTGTTTTCATCATTATCATCTCATGACACTACATTTTGACTGGTCTTCATTCTCCCTTCGATATGTCATAACAGACAGACTAGCCAAAAGCAACAGTGTGAAAAAAGGCTGTTATTATTGGCCCTGGTCACAAACCAGCACAGGCAAAACGAAGAGCTCTCCTGCTCTCAGGCAAAGCAGCAAAATACTGGTGTCTTCTGCAGAATTCCTTTGTTCTCCCTCACAGTGCAGGAGGCCTGAGTGATACCTGTTATCCTGGGATCCTGCCTTGCCATTGCCTCTGAAAATGTAGAGTGTGCTGGCAGAACAATGGAATAATAAGTATCTTAACATCCAGGGCTTTCATATTTCTTTTTCTTTTGAGGTTGGAACTAGGCCTTGCTCAGGCACTTGGGTATTTTCCTCACTAAAGAAAAAGGCATCCATAAGTCAGAGCAATTAATGCACAACAATACTGCATTGAAGACAAGGCAGTTTATAGGCTTCAAATAAATTAAACATTGAGCTGAAGACCATAGAGAAGCCAAATGAAATGATGAGTTTGTTTGCCTCTGCTAGGCTTTTACCTTTAGTTAACTAATTCAAAATAAAAACACACCTTTTTTTTTTTTTCTTTTTCTTTAGTGAAGGCAAGACCTTGCCTCTGACATACCAAAGTGAAAAAAAAACATTTAATTCAGGATCCAGATTTTGCAATTTGGGTCCATCTGTGATAAGAACAGAGTGTGAACTCATGGAAATGCTTGTGTGAATTTTTAATAAATTGTCACCAGCCCATTGTGATACAAGCTAGAAAACCACACAGAAATGCAAGGAGGAACTACCATACAGAAAAAAGCTGCTTCCCTAGCACAGAGTCCAGCCAAGTCCAGTCCAGAACTCTCCAGTAAGGTGCAGAGAGTAACAGCTCCCTGCAGCAACATTTGACTCCATCTCACAGAGCTGCTGCAATGTTCATAGTGGGGCATGATCAGAAGCAGAAGTTCCTCAAGGACAGGACACAGAACAAAAAAAAACCCTGGGAGATTCATTTGTATTTTATCTGTTAGCCTGATTCAAACTAGTTACTTTATTTTCAGAAAAAAAAAAGATTGCATGCTAAAAAAAAAAACCCAAACATTTCTAGTAGGTTAAATATACTAAAAAAGCCATAAAATCTGAAAAAAAAAAAAAAATTAATGTATAATTTCTTCTCAGTTCTCAAGTGATTTGCACTGATTTGACTGTTTTTCCAAGGAAATGAGAAAATAAAAGTTCAGTTTAGGTCAAAGTGGTTTTTATTTCATTATTCCATCATTTTTTGGCAACGTAACCATACAAACAGATATTCACATGGCTCTAGTATGTAGTTCTGGTGATGGAGGATTTCCAAGATGTGTTTGGGAAACAGTTAGGCTCCCACAAGTTCGTTTATTAAGAAAGGAAATATATTTGGGATTTCATAATTCTTTTGTACTTGACTCTTACATTCAGCTTTCAGGATTGCAAGGAAAGAAAAAAATGAATCTCTTTAAGATGAAGCATAGAAATTTGAACTTAACACTCAGTGTGAAGGATGAAAATTCCTTTTCTGGGTAGGGTTTGAACACTCCTTTAGTAAATTTTGTGGACACACGGTAATAATCTGAATTGTGTTAAGATATGCAAATAGTTTTCTATGGAAACCAGAAAAAGCTGCAAACTTTAAATTCCAGATGGAGCTCTTATTAAGGAAACCTCGTACTTTTGAAAATCTTATTTCTCCATCTGCTTGTAATATCTTTCAAATGTCTCTCTGTGTAACTGTAACAATGACTGGGGGGTGTGTGTGTGTGTTATATTATTTATCGTTTATTACATAATTCCACTCCTTCCCCAAAAATGTAAATATTCACCTTATCAATCAGCAAAGACTAAGTTCAATTGCTTTACTGATCCTAGCAGGGGAAAGTGATACAGTTGCAGCATCTCAGCCAAAGCCAGAGTGTGCAGCTTAAAACTCTCTTCTTTCTCTAACCCTCTGCAAAGAGAAGTTTTGTGCTGGGGCCCCTCTCCCATCCTTGTGGTCTGACTCATTCTGACTCACTGAGTTTGAGAAAGCAGTCAGCTTTAGTCCTTTCTGGGAAAGTGCAAAGAACGAGCAATCCTGCTCCAAATAAATGTAAATGTAAATAAGTAAGCTGCAAGCATCTGGGAAAAAGCAGTTGCAGAAGTGAGAAATTATTTCTCATCATCCAATATTCGACTGCAGAGTAATTTTGCTTGTTACTGTATTTATTTTTTCCTGACTGGGGGAAAGAAGTTCATAAGTTGTGAATCCAAGCTCAATACACTATTTGGGCAAATAATAGGCCACATTTGGTTACATTTCTATTTCAGACTGTTGTTTGGAGGGGCTTATCCAGTCATTTCAGTTTAAGAATTCAAGCAATTTCATTGACTTCAGGACAGTTTTCAAGCGTGTTAGCTGAAGCCTTGGCTGAAATTACTTGGAGAAATATTATGGTTTCTCAAAAAACATTCTTGCCTCTCACTTATGTGCTTGCATGTTCCTGAGAAGATAATGTGAAGGCTTAGAGGTTCACCCTTCTGATATAAAAAAAAAATCCAAATTAGTATTTACTAGAAAGTGCTTGCACTGGGTGACAGCTTTTAACGGGGACTGTGGTAACAAACTGCACCTGCCCCAAGAGTAGCAACAGAGGGAGGGTGTCTGCTGCTAAGGAGCCCTCAGCTCTTCCAGCTTCAGTAGGGTGCCCTGGGAATCCTCCACTTGGAACTGGAGGTCAAAATATTGTATTTTTTCTGGATGTAAAAACATTGTTTCACACGAATGTGAAGCCTGCAAACTCTGCGGTAGCCAGATGGTGTCAGTCTTGGATTGAAGCTTTATGGTAACTCTCCCCCGGTGCTCAGCAGACTATAATAACTTCTGCTGCTTGCATTTTTTTTTTTCTTTTACCTGTACTTGCCTAAAAAAAAAGGAGTGACTTGCCAAAATCTGCTACGAGCAGGTCACACAGACTGTCCTTGAATTGCAGTGAAATTCTGCAGTCCAGAGTGCAAAGTCTGCATTTACTTAAATCTAAGAGCTCTTCTCTGAAAAATTGCCTGATCTGTCTGTCTTGATTTTCTTGTCAGAATGACCGACTCTTGCAGAAATGGTTCTTATCAGAGAGAAAATAAAGAGTGCTTGCAAGACTTTAAATGGAGTAAACCTGCACAGAATTGGGAAAAACAGCTGCCATGAGGGACAGACCAATTTGAGGCGGGCACAATTACCAATAAAAAAATCTCATAATATGCAGATCCACAACACATGGCTAAAATGGTAATTATTATATAATCCATTAGTTAAAACAAACATTATGGGCTTTTGGATCAGCTGTAAAAACAAGTTCTTGGCTACTCTTAACCTTCAGAAGTGCTTTGGCATTTTGGCCAAGAGCTGAGGTGTCAACACGAGAGCTCTGTCCAAATCCCATTTGGGTAACTATATTTTGGCTAACTAACATTTGCATGTAATTTAGTTTGATACATTATAATTCTTTGCCTGTCTCATACTGTAGTATAGAGCTGCTGTATTACGAGCTGCTGCTGTCTTGCAGAGGTTTCAATAATCTAGGGACCAGTGAAGGGATGCCTGTTAGTAACAGAACAGGGATTGTGGTCAGTGTTTTGGGAGTTTGGAGTGAAAGTGCTCTATAAATAAATGTCCATAACCAAAGCTCTGTTTCAAATATCACAGATAGCCTGGAAGCCTTGGCATTTGCTGGTGATGCTGATCTCCTGAGACCACTGGCAATATTTGGGGAATTGGTTAGCATCCCTGCTGAATCTTGAATGATCAAAACAAGAAAACTGGCAAGAGGGCTCAAGAAATAGGTGCTGTGTGTCTTTTTCTTAGTTGAGTTGAAACCATTTATTTTAACTATTTATTTTTAAAACTATGTGCTTAACAACCTATCCAAGGCTGCTTCAAATCTGAGCAGAATCTGTTTTCAGAAGTAGACTTGACAGGTCACTTGACTGTGAGGACTGAGTAGGGGTTTGTGTTGTGACTGCACCATTGTTTTGCAAGCAGGATGTTTCAGAGGGTGTCTTTAGGAAAAATCTTCCACTGGAAGATTACTACCTCACTGGATTCTCTGGAATAGGAATGTTTTGGGTTTTATCTTTCATGTACATCATCTTAAATACTGTGACCAGGACTGTTCTAGGGAAAGGCAATCATCATGGTAGCCACGGGCCTGCAAAGCATGGTTTTACAGGACCTTTCTTGGGGCAGTCTGCTCTGCACTGTGGTGCTAAGACAGAGAAGAAGCTGCCCTTGGCAGCTAGCAGAGTGTGAGCCCAAGTCAGTGCAGTTATGACTGAGCCCTGCAGTTCCTCCTGTCTTCTTGGACTTTGGAAGGGCCATGTGAAATGATCATGGCCACATGAAGGGTTGCAGTGTTCTCCTGCCACTGCCCACAGTGTCTGCTAGTGCAGCCTGTGGCATGTGTTTGAGCCACCCAGCACTCTTCCAGAGGCTGCCTGGGCTCTTTTCTGGGGGTAGTGTGGGACTGTTCTCCCTCTGTGGCAGCAAGGATGGGATTGCTCTGCTGTGGAGGAGCAGAGAGTTAAGCTGGGTGGATGTCACTGCTCCAGAGCCAGTTATGTCTATATTTTGGGAGAAGAAAAAGAACTGGGGATGAAACCAAGCTGTAAATACCAAATCCTTGTGGTTGTGTTCCATGACTCAGGATTGTTACTTCATTCTATTCACAATAAGCTACTTCAGTCCTGAGAAACCAAGACAAGTGGAGCAGAAGACATGCGAAAACTTTTCCTGCCCCATGGATTACATACTCTGTTCTGCTTAACATAGCTAGACATAAAAGAGATACAGCAGCCTGGCTAGTTTGTGCAGAAAAGCTGAGATCTGTGTAACACTCAGGGACTTTGGGGCCTCTTTAGAACTAAGCAAGCCGTGGGGAATCCTCTGACCGCTGTGTTCTCCCAGCTTGCTTCCATCAAGGCAGAGGACCCCTCCAAAACCTTGCAACTACTTTCCTCCTCCTGCTGTAGGGAACCTCTTTGTTAGTCTGGCTATAGCTTGCTCACTTTATGCCTCTGGAAAAAGGAAGGCACCTCTTTCTTCACAGCCTGACATCAGTGGGGACTTCCAGCCACTGACAATTCATAGGCAGCATCACCACGTGTGTCGTGGATGCCAGCAATGAAGCCACCAGTTTCCAGTTCTCCCTCTTGTGTCTTGCCACTGTGAAATAGGTTGTTCTCTTCCAGCAGCAATGACCTCCATTCCCCCCATCCTTCTGTCCTTAAAAACATTATACTAGGCTTGGCATTCTCTTAGACTCCTGTCTGACTAAAAATATGATGCAACAAGCAATGAAAGCTGGTACTGTGTTGTATATAGAGGAAGAGTGATACTTTATGATTTTTATGATGCAAAACATCACTCCCAGCGGGTAGGTCTCAGTTCATCATGCCTGTTGCTATGCAGTATCTGAGGAAATGCTGGCTCTTGCACAAATGAATTTACAATGTATTTAATGTGTTATAAAGTCCAAAGAACAACTTGTTTCCAAATGGAAATAAATACAAAGAAAACCTATTATGCAGAATGGAAACTAGCTGATTCTGGTTTTCCCTTTTGCTCTGTTGCAGTTTGATTTCTTCTCCCAGGAGTGCTACTCTAACAGTTATAGTCTAATAGTGCCCTATTTGTGGGTTCAGTGGCTATGAGTCCTAAGAAATCTTTGTCTTTCTAGATTATTTTTTTCTGTTGAGTTCATAAGGCTAAAAAAGGGTCTTCCTGACTCATCTGTGCTCATGAAACCATGAGGATTTTAAACAAAGATGTATATTCTATTTTTTTCCTTACTGTGATGCAACTCTACAGGAACTCCCTTTCCAAGGAGTCTGTCTGGATCTGTGTTCAGTGTAAATCAGACCAGAATTTGGCCACTAAAAATGCAGCTGCTGTAGACATTGGCTTAGCATGACTGGCATTAATGATTTCACTGTATTTAGAGATCCAGCCAGCTCTCTTCCAACTTAATTTCCTTTTAGTTTTTTTTTTTCCTGTCCCCTGGTGGTAGTATGGGTTGAGATGATGAGTTACCTTACCTAGTAATGCAGGATGGAGTGTGACAGAAAACAATGAAACAGTGAGAGAGTGTTGGCTAGATCTGTCAGTAAGAGTGCCATTCACACCCTGCAAGTGCCTGAATCAGTGAAGATATGACATTTTCCAAACATGCAGTACAAATTAGAAAAAGGTCCTTTATGCCCTTGTTATTGCCAGGGATGTAGAGAAAGGAAATAAGCAAACTGAAATCTAGGGCCCTTCCCAGAAGTTCTTCCTTATCACAGGACGTGCCACACTTATCCCTTGTTACATCCCAGTTCACTTTTAGCTTTCACAAGTCAGAATGAGCTTATCTGGGACTTTTTTCATGTTTACTCAAGCTCTCAGCTTGATAATGATGCACAACTAGTATTTGGGTGGTGCCACGTTCCAGGAGATTTGTAAAATAAATGAGAGAGCTCTTTAATTATATGGTTAGTTTTACAGCTTTGCTTTCCACAGTCATTGCTATAAAATCTGCAGGCAGCAACTTCAGCCTTATTTGGAACCCTCTGTGCTCTGCTGGCAACGCTGAGGGTCCCAGAAGCTGCCATCTGCAGCTAACAGGATTTTTTTTCTGGCTACACATTGCCATTTGGCTACATCCTTTTGTGGCCAGAGGAAGATTTGCTCATGTATTGTGGGGAAGTTTCTGCAGGGAACATGGTGTGGAACACTGGCCATTCAGCGTGGGTTAGGCAGCTCTGAGATGCATCCAGATCATGCTGAGGATAGAGTCAGGATGGTACAATCTCTTGAAAAGGAAGGTGTGGGGTTTCCCCTCCTTTGCATGGAAACAACAAAGGAAGAAACTTCATATCTCTGAGGATAGAGTCAGGATGGTACAATCTCTTGAAAAAGGAAGGTGTGGGGTTTCCCCTCCTTTGCCACTGCATGGAAACAACAAAGGAAGAAAATTCATATCTTCTATCCCTAAATTCTGAAGCATTTCCAAGAGAATGTAATATGATTTTTCTATCTCATGACCTTGAATGACCACGTTTTAGTTTATTTTTTCATTTTTTAAAGTAAGAAGCATAACTGGAATTGATGGATCCTATAGAAACATGGATTATCTTATGCCTTACATTTTTGGAAATTTTTTTGTTGCAGCATAATTTTGAGAGCCTTGGCATTGCCAGGTGAGCCTCCAGGAGTCGTAGAATCCTATGGTTTGGGTTGGAAGGGAATTTTAAAGGTCATCCAGTCCAACCACTCTGCAGGGCGCAGGCTGGACCTTCAAAAAGATATAATCAAGGTGGTTTTATTGGTCATCAACAGACATGTTTTTATTCTGAACTTCTTTGATTATTTTTGGAAGACAGGGTAATAGACAGCAGTTTTGCTTAATGCTTAAACAACAACAACAAAAAAAAGCATTTTTACTTTTATTATTTCCTGGTAGTAGTGGTGTAAGATATTTTAGAATTTTTATCAGTTGTTTCTTGATATCTACCCTAATGGATGATTTTGCCCACCTCCTAGGCATGGTTGAACAATGAAGACACAAACAAATAGGCTCATTATTTTATTTTTATGAGATCTGAAAAGGACAGAAGAAATTGTAAACTGTCCACCAAGTAACGGCGCTGCCACTCACCACTTTATCTTGGTGAAATCAGCACAGGAAAATTGTGCAGAAGAGACCTTTCCCATTCACAAGATGGGGACATAGATTCAAAGCAAATTCTCTCCACACAGTGATTTTGGGGTTGTCTGCTTGTTAACCAAGGAATCTTCCTTTGGTCTGTCCTGTCAGTATTTCCAGTGGCCCGCTAGACACAAATTCTTTAACACAATGTCTCTACAGAAGGTAACCTCTGGTGTGCCCTCTGGGTGCCATGGAGCATATCATCCAAAGATCCAACCTCCAAGGACCTGTGCCACATGGGGTTTCTCACAGACAGTGTGGATTACCCACTCCCTATGAAGTTTGCACTGTTTTACCTGAGAGCACTCAGTCTTTCTATGCATACCTCAGAAAGTTTTCTGTAGTGTCCACCTATAAGCAAGAGGTGGTTCTTCAAAAACTCTGTTTCTAAAACACATGACTATTTTATTTTTAATGTAGTGCCTTCCTTAAAAAACGTATCAATATCACCACCTGGGTGAAAGGGAAGATGGACATGTAGAAAGTCCCATGGATTCCTGTCTGTACACAAACCCAGAATTTAGGCTTTGTCACTCCAGACCACGAGGTGATAGTCATTAATATTTTGTTGTAGTGGGACATGTCCTCTCTCCAGAATACCGGTGAAGATGCATGGTATCACACCC
The DNA here is from genome assembly GCF_000691845.1 of Merops nubicus. Taxonomy (NCBI): domain Eukaryota; kingdom Metazoa; phylum Chordata; class Aves; order Coraciiformes; family Meropidae; genus Merops; species Merops nubicus. Next base: position 7,675 of record NW_008610550.1, on the reverse strand, counting down.
AAAGATTAGGGGCAGGAACTACTTACTGTATAATTTTGCAAATTTCCATGAGAAGACAAATCACAACAGACTTGCTCGTGACAGAATGCTGGGCTATGGAGCTGTGAGAATCTGCCCAGATTACAGAGAGCATTGCCAAACCATTTCTGGCTGAAACCAGAGGTACTGCCACTGCAGAGCTCCTGACAAAAGGGAAAAAAAAAAGGGTGCAGCCCTAAAAATGTAACAGCCCATTGGTGGTTTATCATCCATGTCTAGAGTTACCACTCTGCCTTTCAGATGCCTTTGTACATGTTCAAGAGTCTTATCTGATGTTCATAAATATCAGTGGAAATCTAATTTTTTTTTTTTGTAAGAAATTGTGTTACGTTGTATTAATGTGATTTTTAAAAAATATGCCAAAGGATGTTGGAGTGGATTTTAGGAATTTTTAGAAATTCTGCCGATCTCCATCTCGATCAAATAAACTAAATTAAACTAAACTAAAATATGGAACCATATCAGAAGCTGTTTGCAATAAGAAAAAAAATGTTATCCACTTGGTTCAGAAGAGCCTGTGGAAAAACATGAGCAATGCTTTTCAAGTAGTTACTGAGTTTGCAGTTCCAGTAGGTACTGAAAGAGAGGGTTCTGATTTACATCTGAACTTTGTGTTGCAAAATCATCTTTTTCATAAATTCAAATATAACAAGGTCCAAGAAGATTTAGTGGTAAATCCAAATATCAGAATGAAGACCCATCTTTAAGTTTCAGAAAGCTCATAAGGTCTGGTTGACATCTCACAGTGCTATCAACAAAGAGTGACTTCATAAAATGCACTAGTATAAAAGGTAAACTGAATGAGCTCATGTAAAGTCAGTGTAATAACAAGATAATCAGGTGGATTTTTACATGAAAGTTTAAATAATTCATTTTCTTCTTTCATTTTTGACATCTCAGCCCAGCTCAGGAAAAAGTGTGGGCTGAGAAGACAGCTACATTAGGTAGAGAGACGATTAAAACAGACTTTCATAAAAGAGGAGGATGAATTTTCAGGACAGGCATCCTTATTTTGTATAAGCACCAATATAACTTCCTAAATGTCTCACAGATGAAGACTGAAAGAAATTGCATCCCCCTCCCAGTAAAAATATCTTAGCTACCTTAAAGAAGAGACCATCTGGAGGCTTACTCACTTTGGGGAATGCTGACTTAATTGAGCAAAAGTTGAAATAACTCTTTAGGAAAAGATGCTGATGAATAGCAGTAGAGTCTAAATTGATTTAAAGTAATAATCTCCAAATTATTTTGTTTCAGTATAGCTGTTATTTAATCAGTTGTATTATCACCATGTTTGGGAAACCTGGTCATAGACCAGAGCTTATTTTGAAGGACTGTAAAATGAATACAGTTATGTGTATTTACACTAAAAAGTCAGTAAAAATCCAGTAATATTTCAATAATAAAATCAATACAGTTAGTTACAATTTTCCCTGGCACCTCTATTTTTAGACTAACTTAAGGTAACTTTGAGGTAATTTAAGAAAGACTGAAGCTGGTTCTCGGGTAGTTTAGGAAAATAATATTCACAAAGCCTCTGAAATTATCTCTGGATCCAGACATAGGACTTCCCTTAAAATCAGCCAAAAATTTCCAACCAAATTTCTGTAGGTCTCTTTGAATATGAACAGGCTGTGTCTGAAGAGTCAGAATATTACAGGTTTTTATCCACATGATTTTCATTAAGCTTAATAGAAGTCATACAGATCAACAAAATGTTTCTAAGTGGCTGGGGCATGATGTATGTCAGGCCAACTATTGGTCAACACTGGGACCTGGGCAGCATCAGGCAGAGTGGTGCCAGCAGATCAAGGGATGATTGTCAGCTTTTCAACTGAAGAGACAATAACAAAAGGAAGGTGCTCCCTCTCTTGCTCAAAAAGGTGTCTCTGTCTACCTAGAGGAGAGTCTGAGCTGTGACTGAATGGTGCAACATAGGCATCCACCCAAGATATTTAGGAATAATGTCAAATTACCAGATCTCTGGTTCCTCACTTTCCTGTCTGCTTGTCTCCTGGATTTCCTAATTGCTTTTGAGAACTGCTCTGTTTTCTTTTTTCAGAGCTGTATACATGTTGCCATTTGTTTGATACCTTTTCAGATCTTTTAAACTTCAAAGTGGTGATGTGGTCTTGAGGGAGTGCTAAGATCTTTCAGCTGAGAAATCTCCAGTATCTTATAGACATTTTACTCCTCACTCTGCTGTCTCCAGAATCTCATCAACCCTGAGCATTGTAGATCCCTTCTGTTTGCAGTCTCTGTGCCAAGAACTGACAGTGTAGGAAGCAGAAGTCTGCCTTCAGAAGACAGTTTTCTTACTGACTGCTAGTGCAGGATCTATAGCTTGAAATTTCCTTCTGGTTGGCTCCTTCTGTTGACATCTTGGCTTTTTATGTAGTATGAAAAGAGTAAGTTTTGCCATTTTGCAGATCTACTGCTCTTTTCTAGCCTGAGACTTCTCTTTGCTCTGTAATTATTTCTTTACACAACAATTCTTATTTCATTAGTTTTAACCCAGATAAGTTGAATTGATCCTGTCCTAGAGACTGAAGATTTTGATGTCTTGGACCTTGTCCTTTAAGCCTTCCCTTCCCTCATTGTTATAGTGGAATTGCTTATCTACATCTATTTACTCTTTGACTCTAATGGAGATGGGATTGCTAAAAATTGGGCAGATTGGGCCTTTTCCAATTCATGTGAAGTTTATGCCAAAATAAATGGGAATTAGGAACCTAAATATATTTGAGGACCCGTGTTATTGCTTATATCCATAACTGGCTTAGGAAAATCATCTTAAGACTATACTGTGGTGCCAAATTATCTTTAAAAAAATAATTTTCATCCTGCAGATTATTTGGAATTAATTTGGAATTAATTTGTTTATTTAGCAGTTAGCATAAGAATAGGAATTAAGAGAGAATAGTTCCATTTGCTTTGCTGTCTGAGAATGCTGAAATGGAGGACAGGCATCAACTCCTAAATGTTCCTGTGAGTGGGACTCTCTTCTTTCTCACATTAAGGTTGCTGCAAAGAATATCAAGAACGTTTTGACCAGTAAGAGGACACTGACTCTCTAAAATGGAGAAAGTAGTTACAGTTTCCAAATGGAGGAAGTGTGCAGTGTGGCCCTAGTAGATGAAATGTCTCTGTTACTGCATTTTTTTCTCCATCAGTCTGAATATACAGATAATTTCAGGTTTTGCAGCCTTCCAGTCTTTCCAGGACTGAAAGAGCTGCTTCTTAATTCATTTAACCTCTTCTAAAGGGGAGACTGCTCAGCTCCAGCCACCTATGGCTCTTAGTACCTTTTGCTTCTCATCTTCCTATTCTTCTTATAGCTGACTTGTATTTTATATCATTTGAATACTTTCAAACAGGAAATGTGATGTCTTGTATGTTCTGTACACTACCTAGTACATAGTCAGTATGGTGAGAAACAAGTAGAATTAACTATAAAACTCAGAGAAAATAAAAAAAACAACTTACTTGAGGTCCACAGGTACACCCTCCTTTCTGCCACAAACTGGAAAGTGCTTCTGTGTCCATGTGTTATGCTGAATGGTTGCAGTCCTAGTCTGTTGTCTAGACTGAAGGATCATTAGGAGCACAATGAACATTCCTTCCAAAGAAAACCTGTAAACACAGGTGGAAGACTATACAGCAAGGTCTTATCCTGACCTGAAGACCATAAGGAAGGAAGTACTATCCTTCCATCTGAACTCAAAATTCTATTTTAGTGATGGCCTAGCAAAGCCAAAGAGCTGTGATACCTTTCAAGATGACTTCAAGGGCTTTGGATAGATGCAATTTAAAGGATAGGTATAATTCTTCTTTGGGGTCACAGATAATTTGCAAAACTCATAACACTGGCCAATGATGTATAGAATGAAGAGGAAAGAAGAAAAAAAGGAGAAAATAAAACAAAAACAAAAACCACCACCACCAACAACAACAAAAACCAACACAAAAACAACCAAACCCAAAGTCTAAGCAAAGCCAAATGATAGAGCAAAAAGAGCTAGAAATTGTAAGAACCATGGAGACTTATAAAAGAATGGTTGGAATGAGGGAATGAAAGCAGTGAGAACAAAAAGATATCAGAGAGGCAAAGTGTTACATGGAAGAGCAAGAAGGAGCAGAGGAAGAAGGAAATGGGAAGAAGATTCTTGCAGAGAAGGAGAAAGGGGAAGCCAGAAGTAGTATAAGATGAAAAGGGACAGTGAGAAATAGTAAGGGAGCTGGGACATCAAATTAGAAGAAGAAAATGGAGGACAAAGATGACCAAAGGCAAAAAAAGAAGAAAAGTACACAGAAAAAGAGAATTTTGAAATAAGAGAATTTATGGCGAAAAGGAGCAAATCACAGGAAAAGTGGGACTTTAAAATGAGAAATAAGCAATGGAAGCATAAAGAGAGGAAGAAAAATAAAGGTGTCATGAAATAGGGTTTCTACATCAAATCATAGACTTCTAGATATCAGAATTAAAATAGAAGAACCTCACCTTAATATGTGAAAAGAACTTTTTTTTTTTAATTTAGAAGTTATAGCAGAAATATAAGCATTTTGTAGAAAATATGTCATTATTTTTACAAATATTGGGCTATGCTATGTATTGCTTTGTAAAAAATGTCAAAGTAGAACAAATTGCATTGAGCTGTTGTGTAGAAAATAGAAAAAAGAAAACAGAAACTTGATATTCTAGCACACAGGCAGGAAAGAACAGTCTCATGTATGCTATGACTGAACAAATCCACGGAGGCTTTTGTGGTTGATGTCCAGCCCTCACTTTATACATTACTCAGTGTAAAGGGTGATGTCACAGAAGGATTAGGTCTAATCCTGGACAAAAAAGCCTTGTGATGACTCAACAAAGAGCAGAAAAGAGGGAGCTAAATCAGCTTAAAACCAGGCTTTCTGGGTTTGGATGGAATCAGCATTTTGCATGTATGGTCATGCTTTGCTCATAACAACACGCTCGATTCCCGATGATACTCTGTCTATGACTTTCCTATTCCTGCCTCACATTTTGGCACACTGCTGGCCCAGGCTCTGGCTGCCAGTAGCACAAAATAAGAGACCATGCTCTAGGAACAATACAAGGAAAATTTTAATTAGTGGTAGAGCTTGTTGCATCACAGAAGTCTCATAGTAGGTTGATCAGTGCAAATAGCCAATAGACAGGTGGGGGCAAGCCTCTAGTTGCCATGTAGGAAAAACTGTGGTTGGTAGATAAACCAGCTTTATTTCTCAAGTTCTGTTTATAGCCTTTGAATCTTCTGTCTAGCAAAGCACAGGCATAGTTTTAAATGACCAGATTTGCTCCCCTGCTAAAAGGTTGGCATGGATCACTCACGGGTTCCTCTGATCCTAGAGCTCTGAGTAGCCCAGCTGAATGGTGGCAAAAGGACAAGTCTTTCTGGAGCAGACAATTTGTGTAGAAGCTATCAATGAACCACGAAACACCTTTACAATGAGCCTTTTAGTCAGGCCATTGCTTACCTGAGAGGTTAGTCAGCAAGGTGCTCAGGGCATCACTGCATCAGCCTTACCTGAATCAGAAACAAAAAGAGAGTGGTTTTAGTATTATCTATAGTGGTCACTGTAAAGCAGGCCTATTCTCCTAACTAGTACTGAAGAAATCTTTCTTGTATTGAAAGGAATGCAAATCGTTCACAGGGATTTATAGAACATTTAATTTAACTTGGAAAAACACCAGAATCCTGTTTGGGAAGGCAACAAATGGAAAGTTCCTTTGCAGCTCTTCATGGCTCTGATAGGTATTTCCTTATTTATTTAGTTTGGAAAGTGTTACAGAAGTAAGTGGTGATTGTTGCAGAGATTATTTAGGTTCTGTTTCAAAAAGGATCCATTTAAAAGTTTTAAGCAGATTAAGAAATTAGGACTCTGGTAGTATACGTTTCTTTACCTACACTTGTTTTTAGTCTCAAAACCAATTACCTCATTGAAAGGTGCCATTTAGAAAAAACAGATTTTTAAAAGACGTCAAGCTTTATTTCAGAAGTTTGCTAGACAGTGTGGGGGCTGCTGTAAAAGCTCTGTTCTTTTTTAAACTGCCAATTTAATATTTTAAATAGAAGGGCCAAATCTGCCCTAGATGTAAGTCCCTTAACATGCATGTGACAGTTGGAATTAATTTGGTCTATTATTTTTAGTGCTAGTTACTCAACTTTTAAAATACTATTACAAGGCCTGGAGGAGTAGAATAGTACAGGAAGGACACTGTAGCACATGGAATGAAAATCAGAAAAATAACAAATTTTCTCACTTAGGAAAAATTCCACAGCATATTACAGTTTTATGAAAATATTGTGTAAATTGGAAGAAAGATAGATACAGAAATCAGTGACAATGGATGTCTGACAGCTCTTTGTCACCCTTTGCATTACAGCTTTGACATCCTAGTCACTTCCCAGTGGACACTTGTCAACTAAACTGTCAAAGCCACATCCAAGCTGGAACAGTTTTTGTGGAGAGGCTGCAGGTCGCAGCCTGAGGACATGAGGGAATCTCAGCACCTTGGGCACGTGGAGAGGAAGTCAAACTCTCCCCGTGTGTTCCCCTGGCAGATGGAGTCAGTCCAGTGACTGGTAGTGCTTTCATCACTATTGAAAAGTGTTCTGGCAGGGATGGGGAGGGATGTCTCTTCTCTCTTCTCTGTCCAGTTGCAGAGGTTTTTCTTGCTTCATCATGAGTTTCTTTCATTTGGGAGGGACAACAAGAATATTCATCAGGAACTGGTAAACTGCTGTGACAGCATCTCATAATCCCTCCTATAAAGCCTTCTTAGCCTTCCTCCTAGGTATGTAGGACAAAATGAGGAAACCACTTCAATATCATGTGTTTCCAAGAATGACCTCGAAGAGATTTTGGAGCACAGATAGTGAAGGAAAAAAAAATCATTTAAAATCAAAACAAGGGCCGATCCACAAAGGGATTAGGGGTTGATCCAATAAAGGGTTGAGGAAGTTGTGGAGAAACTTGGATGTAGCTGAGTGTAATTATGATCCCCAAATCCCCTGCTCAGCTGCAGCTAATTCAATACAGATACCTAAGCTCAGCAGAGGCCTCTTTGTTTGATGTTAAACATTACTAGTATGAGAATACAGTTCTGTGCAACATGTGATCAGGCCTCAGAAGCAGGAGTCTCTTTTTAACTTGTAAAATATTCTCAGAACATTCCTAACAAACGTGGAGAACAATGTACTGCTTCAAAAACACAGTTATGCATGTTTTTTTTAAGGAAACCAGAAGGGACTTTTTTAATTTCTTCATAATATGATAAGATAGCTTTTCTACTACTTGCAAAAATTGTGAAATTTTGTCTCTTTGCCTTCATTGGCTAGACTAAGAAAGTTCAAAGTCAAGTCTTTCATTTTTAAATTACTGAGCATCAGAACTCCTCACATTCAGTCTATTCTGTGATTCTTATCACATCTTCTTGAGCTGAAACTGAAAGATGTCACAGGAACAAAAAAAGACTACAAAATCAAAAAGAGGACACAATAGGGGGCTCAAACCTGAAAATTAGGGGCTATAAAATAAACATCATGGGGAGCAGAAAGATTTCTTGATTCTGGTTACCATTTCCAGGAATGTTTGCTCATTTCATCCAACA
>NW_008610549.1:12418-30797 GCF_000691845.1 Merops nubicus | reverse complement strand
CCCTTCCAACCCAAACCAGTCTGTGATTCTATGAAGACGTGGGCCAAAGGCAGGAGTTCAGAGGAAGAGAACCGCGCTTCCCAAGTGGGGGTGCTGGGGACGGGATGAGTGGAAGGGGGGGGGGGTCCAATCCGGCCTGGCCAGGGGTTGGGGAGCTGCGACGGGGCAGCGACCACGAGGAGGAGCCCGAGGGATGCTCATGATGCTCCTGGTACCTCCGCATTTGCCATTCCTCTGCTCCCCAGCCTCACTACCTCAGTTTCTGTGCCCAGCAGCTTGCTTCTCATTGTCATTCGCCTCAGAAAGGCTGGACTGAGGAGAAATCTATCGGAGATATTTAGTATTTTTAGAGTTTATTAACGCATTGCATTGTACGGGTTTAAGGCAGGGTTCGAACATGCCTTTTAGAAAGCTTCTTGTGCAGGAGCCCTGTGTGACAGCAAACGGTTGTGTGATGAAGGCAAATAAATGCTGTGCTTTGTAAAACATAAACCACATTAAAATAAAACAAATACCAAGCACAATGCCATGCCAGTTGATGTTTTTCACTTTCCAGCTTAGGAAAATTAATCTGCTCCATGCATCTACCTGAATGTCTCTACTGCTGCTTTTGTTAACAATCATCTATAGGCACAATGTTATGTAAATGAAGGCAGGAGTCCTCCTCTAGCATGTCAGGTTTACCAGCTTTTCTTGGTCTGCAAGCAGGGTAAAATCTTTAAAGAAACTATTTCTGCTAGCTTCCTGATGTTCATTTTGTTGCAGGAAGGAAGAGTTTTTGTTAAGGTCCAAGTAAAGCCCATTTTCCTCAGAGTTTTGCCTCCAAGTAGATTTTTGTTTGGTGCTTAGGCTGAGATTGCAGAGAGGAAAAGGTTTTGCTTTTTGCATGTTGACTGCTTTGCTAGTGTTAGGCCAGCTTATATGAACAGGGAATTAATATTTCTCCCCAGACAACCAATAATGTATTTTAAAGAGTCCAGGCTGCTACAGGGTTTGTTCGTTCAGTGATGAACTGTCTCAATTTTGAAATGTGCCAGTTGGAAAACAGACCTCCTGGTCTGGCTTTTGACATGGAGGCCTTCTAGGTCTTGCTGCTCTTCTAAATAATGTGAATCAGAGACTGGAAGATGCTTATTTCTTCCTGTAACAGCTATTTACTCCTCCTGTTCCACAGCCCATTACAAAACCAGGTAAATCTGGGGGTCCTTGCACAGTCTCCTTGGAGATGGAGAACTGGGGTGCAGGTTTTTAATGATTCCCAAAGCAGAATCATACCTGCTTGCTCTACAAGCACTTTACACTGACCTTTTAAAAAGTGTTAGAAAGCAAATAGTGAATCTAGAGCTTCATTCTGCTGTCACTACTGTGAATCAGGATGCGCACTGAAAAGACCCATGTAAACCAACGTGAGGTCAGAATTAGGCCTGTCAGTTTGTGCTGTGGGGAAGTGAATTGTCCAGAGTGGGATGCTCACTCATGAGTGTACCTGGTCATCTGTGTAATGTAGTAATCACTTTGCACAATGGGATTATAAACCATGTTTATAAATATGGTCTATTTGTTTGCATGGATTTTGAGTCACCGGTTCGAAGCTCAAGCCCTAAGCTGAGGCACTCACAGATAGGAGTGCATGTTAGATGCAACTCATTAAGCTGTATTCTTTATTTTCAGATGCTGCTTCCACTTAAGCCATAAGAGGGTGTGAGATATATTTTTTCCCCACTTTCCTAGTCTATCTGACTTTTTGTACCCATTCAGAAGCAACCAAACAGAAAAACTGAAACAGGGGGCCAGTATACTTACAAAAAGAATCAATAAATTCTGCCAGCCTCACTCTCCAGATTATAAAGCTGAGATGCCTTCAGCAAGGCATAAATGAGCTCTTCATTATTTAAAGTTACTGGCATGCTATGAAGTTCTCCAAGCCAAGCAGGGTATTCAGACAGGGATCTTCTGGAATAGCCCCAAGACTTGTATTTGGGAGTTTCCCACCTGAGCATGGTAAGTTTGCACACGTATCTTGCTTGCAAACCAAGTCTTTACCCTGTAAAGAGAACGGCACAGAAGCATGCAAAGAACAATAAAACACAGCCAAAAATCTGCTGCACATCATGTTTTTAGGGATCTTTGAAAATTAATTTTCAGTCTACTTGCACTACATTTTTCTAGGGCTGAGTCACTGTCAGGAAAAAGAAAAGAGCTTTTGTACCTTCGTTGCTGGAAAGAAAGATAGTCCAAAATGTGGCACCTTGGATTTATAGCTGGAAGGAAAGAGAGAAGACAACTGCAAGACTGACAAAAGCCTTCCCATCTGTTGTGGTATTCACTCACATGAAGATAAAAATGGGGCTGGAGATGCTGCCTGTTTGCCCAGCGAAAGAGGGAAGATAACGTGAGTCTTGGAGATTTCCACCCAATGCTGTGGGTGTACTGCCTACAGCGTCCACTCAGCCTCATGCCACACAGCCTGCCCATGAAGAACAAGGAGGCTGAAGAGTTGGGACAATAATCCCTGTTGGATGGGAACTGCTGTCAGTGCTGCTGGGAGGACCTTGAGCCAGGAGAGAAGGAGCAGCACAAAGAGAAAGAAAACCCATTTGCTGTTCTAGAAAAGCTGATAAAAGAAAATCATATGCTAGGAATAGAAAATGCATGATTGAAACAGATGCTCCTGGCAGTCCAGATTTCACATAAGCATGTGGTGGCAGGCAAGCCTCAAACCACATCATCTCGCACAACAGGCACTACTCTTCATTATTACTAGTTTTTACTGCATTGATTGACAAAATTGCTTCTGCACATGAATAAATCACTTAAACAGATGGGAAAAGTCTTATTCTGTGCATCAAAGCATTAACAAATGGAGTCTCTGATATTCAGTTCACAGTGGCCCTGGCACCCGAAGACTCTAAGGGTCTCCTGAGTTTGAATTCCTGAGATCCAGTGCTGAGACAGATTTTCTATAGTACTCTGCAGTATAACTCTGAGTTGGCCTAAACCCACCTACTAAAGAGACTTCTGACCTCCAGTGCTTTAGAAAAAAGGCTGCCTACATAATGGAAGCCAGACTCAATCCACCTTGATGTGTGGATGGTTGTCCTCAGCCAAATGTGGCATTGGGGGAAGGTCCAGAATGTTAGCATAGGTCATCAGGTCCCCTTCTGTTTTCTCCTCTGGCAGTAATGTTCAGACTATTTGTGAAAAAAAAAAAACCATATCTGTCTTCTTGTAATTTAGAAGCTGATTTTGAAACTCAGCTTTTGTCTCCCACATGAACATTCGCATTTGTCTTGGAAACTGGTTCAACAACATAGTTCAGCTGGCACCGACAACTTCTCAAAGACATTGTGAGGCTTGACAAAAACAGCATAAAGAGGATTAAATCAGCCTTGGAAATGTAAATGTCTGTAAAATAATGACCTCAGTATTGGAAATGAACGTGTGTGTGTGTATATGTATAAACATAAGTAATATTTATACACACATAATAAACATACACAGTAGAGTCTGATTTTCTGGGTAATACTACGCACCTTGACGCTACCCCTTCGCATAAAAGTTTTGTTGATTCATTCCTCAGGAAAGCTTCTAAACTTTCCTCACATACATGAACTTTGAATTTTTATTACATATACAATGCTAAATTAAAACTGACATTTCTGTGCCACCTGCAATGCAAGGGTTGCTGTCATGGACTGTTAACCAATTTAATGCCATACAGAGTTAGCCACAAGAAGGAAAAAATGTGAAGCTTTATATAGTGAAATTTAATGCTGCATTTAGAGGAGACTGAAATTTTGTCACTTGGCCCAGTACGTCTTTTGAATGCCCTCTTGGAGGAGAAAAATAAATCTATCTTTTCTTTAGTTGTTAATTTATTTGTTTTCTTTGGTTAAAAAACTTTGTAGGATTCCCCCACACACCTCTAAAATTTTTTCCAGTTTGAGGCACTGTCAAATGCCCAGGGAATTCTCTTTCTTTGCTGGTAGATGGTGGATGGTAGAGCCTCCCTTGCTCTGGCAAGGCTTGCTGGTGAGAGAAGGACTAGAAAAGCAATGTGCATGGTTTTGGGAGGGTGCTCATCAATGCTCCTCCTGTATGAAAAGCACCTCAGAGCACTGCTCCCCTCTGGGGCTTGGTGACAATTACCTTCCCTGTTATTACAGGGACCTACACGAGACTCCACTTTAATTTCCAAGCATGTTTCTAGTTAAATCCCTGGAGAGAACAGCCTTAGAAATGAAACCCAGCTGAAAGCCATTGATTTTCCCTTAAAGTCACAGTTCTTCACAGCTGTTGTCTGTTTGGGTTTTGGTGGAAAGGGAGAGGGTATGAAAAGCTTAATAGATTTCTTATTTTCAGGCATTAGGGCTGTCACCAAATTGTCCCTCTCACAAAGTTCCTGACAGGCCACTCAAGTAGCATATGGTCAGAGGGAGAGGAACCACAACTGCACGGAACATTGGCTGGCCTGGCTGATCGGACAGAGCTGGCTGGTAGTCCCAGAGCACTGCAACTGGCCCCAGCTTTTGGTGATAAATCATGTAGTCTGTCTAGGCCAGCTAGCATAAGCTAACAGTAGTAGATCTCCCTCCAACGGGTGGGAAGTTGGTTGTGAAAACGTAGTAACTAATTTTAACGTCCTGAGAGACAGTGTTTGTATGGATTTTCCAGGATGTCAGAAATCTGTTCCTTACCACCAGCCCCACCACTCCCCCAATCTACTTGGACAAATACTCCCTTTCAACTTCATTGTTCTGAAGTATTAAGTCTTCACACCTGTGTCCACACTGCAGCTGAAACATCTGTTCTCCAGGTTTGCAGCTGGAAGCTGGAGTCCCTCTCTCTCTCCTACATGTAGTGTAAAAGGTGTCAGTTATGTTTGGACTGGGCCTGAGAGAATTCTCATTTTTTTTCCCCCTAAAATCTTTACATCCAGCCTCTTGTGGTTATGGTGAACAGACATCTGTTCTGCCCCTGGAGGAGCAGTGACGAACCTCTTGGCCAAAAATAACATGCTAAGGATTGGGACATCCATAGCTTAAGTGAAAAGGAGAAGAGAAATTAATTTTGTTTTGGCCTTTTTCCTCTTTATTGAATATATGGTACCCTTGTCACATCCTTTAACTATTTGCTTTGCCCCTCAGGCTTTAAATCTTAATTTCACTGAAACCTCCAGTTCACAATCTTCCTGTAGACTGAGCTGAAATGCTGCATGGGCAGAGCGATGCACCAAAACTAATGGAAAACAAAATTATATTTTTTGGGCTTTAACATGGTGCCTGGCAAAACTATTTGACACCATGGGCTGCACAGCTGCTGGGGAAAAGTGCTCTCATGCCAAGAGAAATGTTCCCAAACTGCTGCTCACCCCTGTTAAAGCTGAATGTATTCTAGCTCTGAGTGTAGTGAATATTTGGTGACAAGTGTTGCTGACAGCTTTTAGGTGTTACGGCCTTAGAGGGAGAATTAGTTCTGAGCAAATGCTTAATCCATAGGCTGGATCCGTCTTGTTTGATAACTGGAAGCGAAGGGGATTTATAAGCAAAATGCTTCAAGACTAAAAGCCCCAAGGAGCCGAAGGGTGCCAGGAAGTTATTTCTGGGGGCCTTTGGGATCCTGTCCCTGACTTTGAAGATTTTACAATTTGCTAGTTTCTTAAATATTACTTTAATGAGAATATTTTTTTCTTATGTGCGGTATGGTTATGCTGTAATTACTAAGTCTTAGTTTTGCTTTCTGTTCAGAGATGAAAGGAGAAGGTTTGGCTGGTATTTTGGCTGCTTAAAAGAGAATCATAAAACTACCAAACCTGGATTCTAACTGTAGTTCCATTCTGCAATAAAGTTAAAGACAAAATTTGTAGGTGACTAAAAGGATGAGATTTCAAATGCTTTTCTCTTCCTTCAGCTACACTTATTTTTGCTGAAGAAAGATTTCCCACCATTATGGTCTATGAATTGCCCAGTCAGAGAAATCCTTTTACTGTGTTTTGCCAACATGTGATAGAAACGGAAACCTCCAGCCAAGAGAGCCTGGCCCTTGTGGCAGAGTACATCCATACACAGGTCTCAGCCAGTCTCTGCTGAGTACAATACCATAAACCCACAAAATGTTCTGTTTCCAAGGAAACAGAAAGCTCAACTTTTTGACAAACGCCTACAATTTACTACTCATTTCTACTTCCACACTACTTTCTAGCAATTTTCTCCGTCTAGAAGAATATGTGTTTCCTAACAGAAAACGAAATGAGGAGCTGGCAGCTGCTGTAGGACAGAGCTTTTTCCAGGATCACCATGGTTTCACCCTAATGATGCATAGCAGTCATTCACCTGCCTCCTCAGAAAAGGTGCTTGATGAGTGTGGTTCAGAGGAGACCTCCAGAGGAAGTCTGCTGGCTCGGTGGCCCTGTGACCTTGGGCCGTATGTTCAAGGCTGTGCAAATAAGCACTGGCTGAGATTTTCAAAAGCTTAGACACCTCTTTCACCTTGGAACCAGCTCATTACCACAGCTGCAGCCTGTCAAAAAAGAGCTCACAGAGGAATCTCTTCCTCTATTATATAGATAGGTTGAGGAGGAGAGTATGGCACTTGTTCTTCCCATCTCTCACCAAGAGTGCTTGATGCTTCAAAAGGTGCATAGCTGGGTGGCCTGAGCTTCCCTTGTCTGGGTGCCCACTACCCCAGGGACAAAGGAAAGAGGGACAGCATGGGATCTTATTTCTTGGCTCAGTGACCATGTGGGCGGATCTCACTGGTCAGACTGGTCAGACAGATGCATTACTGTGACCAAAATAATGCTTCAGGCTGAAGTGAGACTTATTGCTACACCCCATTACAATACAGGACACAACGTTCTCAGTAAGGAGACTTACATATTTACCACATGCAGTGAAATAGAGGAAAGGGGAAAATGTTAGCTGGCACACGCCACAGCCTTGCTGGAGCTGTGCAAAGCTGTGGGACTGCATTAAGGGCAGACAAAAGAAGGCTGTGTTTGTAAAAAGCCCAGGGTGAATGCAGTAGGATCTGCTTACCATGAAGGACTGAATGGCAAATAGCTAACACACATTTTAACCAGTGGCTATGCTGCAAGTTTAAGAAGCTACAGCTTGTTTTGTAGGAGTGGGTAAGATACTGGAAGTTTTAGAGGAGAGATACAATTTTCAGCTAGATTAGAGTTGGACAGGTATTTGGCTTTAAGGCTGAGGTCAAATGAGAGCTAAAATTGGTAATTCAGGTTTTGAATTAGGTTGCTGATACTCTGAGCCCGGTAAGTTCACATATCATACTGCTATGAATTAACATTTCTGTTGTGTTGACTTTGCCAAACTGTCCAGTCATGGTCATTTCTCCCTGCAGTAGAAAAAGAATCGCCTCCTAGAACCACCACGAACCCCAAATTAGCACAGGTTCCTATCTCAGGTCCCAAAGCTCTACAAAATAAGCATGGCAAGGATTCTGTCTTTTGAATCTGGTCTACCCCTAATTGACATGGACTTGACTTGGGCTGCTGCACACCAAATTAATGCTACTAGGAGCTTTCAAAGTCCTGCACTTCCAATACATTTTTCTCCTTTCGTTCTCTTTTCATAACCTTCATTCAATCTGTTTTCCCAAGAAACACCTGACTCAGCTGCACCTTATCTACAGTTCATCCAGGACAGCTTAGAAAAAAAATAGTTAAAATCTTTACCTCAGGCCCCAGACAGCATAGGACTTGTCATCGCTGAAAGTAGGATAATGGCAAATAGCATCTCCACAAAATTATTTCAGGTGCATCAGCCATGCAAGAACATCTTTTTTTTTTTTAATCTGAGTTGATGCTTTTAAAGTTTTGGCATGATATGCTGGGTTTGGTGTTCTGTTTTTGTTTTTAGTTTGTTAAAATATGATTTTTCAACTACACTCATTTCTTTCCTCTTTAAGTTCATACACACTGTATTTAATCTATGTAGAACAAAACATGATAAACCCCTGAATGACCTGGTCTGATTTAATTCATAACTGACACTACTCGAGGAGGAAATTGGTCTAGATGACCGCCAGAGGTCCTGAATTTTTCTGTGATCATAAATAACCCTAGGAAGTTTGTGATGAGAAATCTGGAATCTGAACTCCCACATCTCACTAATGTCACTCACATCCTCTCATGGCATTGCTATCTTACAGAAAAGAAAACAAGTTTAAATAGCACAGTGGCTGTCGAACGTAGAGTTTATTCTCTCAGTCTGTATTAATATCATTACTTGAAGCTGTATTTCCTAATTGCTATATATGATAATTTTATCCAGCTCAGTTCAAGACAATTGCCTCATGCCATTCAAATATTGTTTTATAGTAATAAATAGTAATTTTGGGAAGTTCACATATAACTATCTCAAGTTATTCTGAAACCAAACTGAAGTGTTGATGTGGTTAGTGAAAATGATTTTGAATTAGCCATATCATTAGCTGTTCTGGAGACAGGGGAAATTGGAATTCTGGTAGGTGAAATGATTTGGCTGTGAGAAAATATTTGTTCAGGTACAAAACTGCCATTAAGGGGATGAGCAAATGATGCTAGATCTGTTGCTTTATCTCACTATCTTGCTATTTTGTTTCTAGAGTTTTATTTTCCTATCAAGGTACTGAATGGCATGGTTAAAACATGTTTAGAAAAAAACAAACAACTGTCCCTCAAAATCAGCGTGTTAAGGATAGCAATTTGTTGGGACACAAAATTCAGAATTGGGCAGAAGTGCTTTATGACATAGATCTCTTTTTCTTAGAGAGTGTTCAACCAGCTCTATGCAAAACCACGTGGCATGTTGTCCTCTCCTATCCCCCATCAACATCTTTGAAATTCAAAGCAGACTCTATGTGAAACAGTTTGTTGATTATTTGAAATCATCTAGACTGGGAGAAATGTGCCATTATTGTATGTATATATTTTTAATTGGGAGAAAAATTCATTAGAATTTTCTTTTTTTTTTTTTTTTTTTTTTTTCCATTTTACATTGCACTAAGCATTAAAATTCTGTTCAGTGATGCTCACTGCAGAAAAGTTACCATAGGGGGTTGTCTTCACTTACATATTCTCTTAATTTCAACAGCTATTGAAGGAAACCAGTTCATGACCAGGGCAAAACTTAATCCTCTTTGGTGGCTATAAGGTTTTCCAGCAGATCTGAAAATCAGAGTTTCCATGAAACAACAAAAGCCATATCTATTAACAATAAATTGTGAAGAATGCATAAAGTGCTCTTCAAAAATGTTAGTGGAGTGACAAGTTCTGGAATAAAAAAAAATCTGACCAGGCGGTGATCACAACAAAACATTAAAACATTGTATTTAAATGTTTACTTTGAGTTTGGTCCATTTTTAAACATTTGCACCTGAGTTTTGGCATAGGAACTGTAGTATAGGGTCTTTCCTTCCCCCGTGGATCATGAAATCTGGACTATATCCTCCACTAAGCATTGTGCTTCCGAGAAAAAAGGATGTACAAGGGGATCTAGACTACTGTTCCTGTTATGAACTACAGTGGCTCATGCAGATAAGAGTTAATTTTAGAATCATAGAATCCTTTAGGTTGGAAGAGACCTTTAAGATCATCAAGTCCAACCATCAAGCCAACACTAGTAAGTCCTCTGCTAAAACAGCTGTCAGGGTTGGAAGGGACCACAAGGGTCACCCAGTTCCAACCCCTCTGCCATGAGCAGGGACACCTCACACTAGATCAGGCTGCCCAGAGCCTCATCCAGCCTGGCCTTAAAGACCCCCAGGGATGGGGCCTCAACCACCTCCCTGGGCAACCCATTCCAGGGTCTCACCACTCTCCTGGGGAAGAACTTCCTCATGTCCAGTCTGAATCCACCCACTTCCAGCTTTGCCCCATTCCCCCTAGTCCTGGCCTGAACCAGAACGCTGACCACAAATGAAAACTTGGGAACTAATTGCTTTTTTATAAGCAGTGGTAGATCAAAATGTTATACAAAAATTAATATTACCTCTCTCCTCCTGTCACTTTCTGTCTTTTCTCTTCAGAGACACTTTTACAAAAAGAAATTGCTGACTAGTTGTCTTTATTGGAGACGGGTCCATTCTGGCAACACTATTTTCCACCCCCTGACAGTTTCTACTCTTGTGCCAGGAACTGGAGTCACACAGATTCGTCCATGCTGGTCCTATGCCATTATGGCATCATAGATGTTAGAAGGCTAAATGAATACTTTGTAATGACCTCATCTTGTCATCCGCATACAGTGCAGTTTGTAACTTCATTGTAAATAATGAAATTAGCCACTGCTGTGTTGTTTGGGCCCTGTTGAAGAAGTCAGCTAATCTTATCACAAATTCAAGTGACTGATGAAACAACCAGCAGGAGAACAGAGATGACATTTCTGAGTTTTTCTTTCTTTTCTTTGTTTGGATGAGGAAAAGAGAAGAAGATGTTTTCCAGCTGTGCAGAAAGAGTTCAAGCTGCAATCACTACCCCATCTTAAACAAACCGCTGGATTCTTTGGAGGGTTGGTTCGCATTCAGATAGCTAATGAACAGCAAAGGAAAATTACTGTTTTTACTAAAGACATACTTCATCTTGCTGGCTGGAGTTAGCTTATATTGCTGGGGAATGTGGCATACTCAATTTGTTCCTATAAAGCAGGGGAGATAAAATGAAGATTTGAAGTATCACAAGCTAAGCTTTATAATGGGGTGTAAGTCTTAAATTCCCTTAAAAAAAAAAAAGGGGAGTTTGACAATTTGGAAAGCTTCTTGTACGTTTTGGTTGATGTTGCAAAATTGGTGTGCCATGTATGACCCTTTGAAGCTGCCATCTGATTTTGAGACTGTGTGCTACGTAGGATCATTATTTATGCACATTTTTATTTTTGAGGGAGGTAGCTTGATGTTTGAAACTGAGGGAACTTGGCCTGAAAATGCATTAATTTGGAGAATTATATCTCTGTCCAGGAGAAAAAGAGGCATTAATGGTGCTCCACTGTGTGGTGACAGTTTGGGGGTGTGGGGCTGTGAGGAAATCAGCTGAGGGCATAGCAGACAGGGAAGAGCATCAGGGGAAGGGAAGGGGAAGGGGACCTACAAGAACTATCTAATCCTTTCCCATAGGAGAGCCAGAGATCACGTGTCCCCAGCCATCAGGACAGCAGTGTATGAAGAAGAGTTACATCAAGCCAGACCCATCTGATGTCCTGTCCCTTAGAAAAGCCTCAGAAAAAAATGCAAATGCATGAGAAGGGTGTAATAATGCTTTCCCACAATACTTTGAGTCACAGAAGCAACCTGACTTGCCTCAGGGCAACTCTCCCCTCTGAAAAATCTGCTGTGTGCTGATGCAGCTCAGGCACATATGTAGGCTTCTGCTAATTTTTATCTAGGCATGCAGGCTGCCTGTGTACTTACTGTGGTCCCTGACCCCCAGCAAGTTGTTTACGTGGCCTCTGACATCGCTTACAGAGCCAGGAAATAAAGAACTTAATTCTGAAATTTGCAAAAGGGAATTTGCAGGGGAACTGGCAGGGGAAGGAGATGCCTGTGGCATGTTACGTGGCCAACACAAAATGTGTTGCTCAAGAGCTATGGGAGTCCAAAACGAGACCTGCTCAGCAGTATCTGCTGAAACTAGGCATAAACATCTTTCCAAACTTCCTCAAAGCTACTCAGCTTGTTTGGTTTCATCCTCATACCTCTCTGCAGAGGTGACTGGAAGTCAAGTTCCAGGAAGCTATTTGCAGGGAATCTGATGGTCCCAGGCTGAGAAGCCGCATTTCTGTGGAAGGCTACCAGTGAGCTCACAAAGTGGGTTCAAGGGCAGGACAGGGTTACAACTACTCAGACCAAGGAAACCTGGTACCACTGTGCTGGGATGCAAACAGAGCTGCCAACTGAATCATAGAATGTATTGGGTTGGAAGGGACGTCCAAAGGTCATCTAGTCCAACCCCTCTATTATAAGCAGGGACATCTCCAGCTAGATCAAGCTGCTCAGAGTCTCATCAAGCCTGACCTTGAATATCTCCAGGGATAGGGCCCCAAATTAATTAGCAGAACATTTCATTCTCTCTCTGCCTTGGTGCTGGGAAGCTAGTGGAGAGCACTAAAATGTTTTCAGAGCACCGAGATGAAGATTTGCACGTAGTAATCATAAGTAGCCCTCTTCAAGGTGATAACAATTATGTTATCTCTGGAGGAAAGTGATGGTATTTCTACCAGGTAGCTTTCTGCCCTGGTTCTGCTGTGTCTGACTCACGAATCAGACTTCATACACCATCTCCTGAACTGCTGTTGCCTGCCCATGTGAAGATAATTTTTAAATGAAGATTTGAGAAAGATTGAGTGTTATTAAAATTCAGGTGGTGCTGGGCCTTATCAACAGCTAAAAAATTTATCAAACCACAGCCCCCAATAATCACAGCAGGCAACGCTGTGGACTTAGCTGAATTTCAGATAATAGCAGTGTCACCACCATATTAACTTGAAAGATAGATGGAAATTTGAATATGATTAAGCATTGTTAGCCTTGCTTGGCTGATGCATGTTTGCATTTTAGGTAATGTATATGTATGGTTCTGTTGAATGCACAGATATTTCTTACGCATGCAATTTCTTTCAGATTTGGTTGAACAGAATGAATCATTTTCAGAGCAGTCAGGTAGTTTAAATACTTTGCATTGCACAGACAAGAACAAAACCTAACAGTATCCCCACATACCATGTGTATACGTTTGTTCATTTCCACTATCAAAAGTACACCAGAGGTGACCTAAATCATTGGCATGTTATGAAGATTCCTTGTACATTGTCTCATCTCTAATCCCATCGCTTTTTCAGTGGAGGGAAGGTGAAAGAAAGGCAGAGGTGGTATTTAGTGAGAACTTGATTCTTCAGTACAAATGCCATTTTTCTGATAAAGATCTATGCAATCAGTGTTGAAAACCAGAAATCTGCTTCTTCATGCCTGCAACAGCTTAGCAATGAATTTGAACTTGGATGATTTTCCATTTCTTTTTTGAGTCCTAACATCACCTATTTTCAAATACATATCCACCCTGCTGAGGGTATTTCCATGAGGCTGCAGCATCTATGAATTTTGAAGACAAGAAAAGTTTATAGAGGTGAAAGATATCAAAACCTGCTTCAAGATTTGTGGCTTCCACTTATACAGCCTAGAGACTTTTTCCTGTTCTCTAGATTTGATAGGTAGATTCTTCTTCAAATATGATTGTAGGCAAAACAGTTCTCATCTTTATGTTATCAATTAGCAAAAGCCTTTGAGCAGTTCTAAGGTGCTGTGTAGCTGTTCATCCCAGACTTTTGGTGGAAAGATAAAATACTTTGATGTGGCTTATCAGAGTTCTATTTCAGGTACTGAAAACTCTACATCTCATAGGTCAAAGCTTTAGAAAAAATATTTCTTTCATGTAACACTGCCTTGTTTTTAGGAAAAAGTAGCATATGCTTCAAGAGAATCTCAAAAGATGTCTGACAAATGTATTTCAGCTGAAGATTTGGACTCTTCTAGGCAAATGAGAGCTTGAACCACTGGAACTGCTGTTTTCTTGAGCTACATTTCATTTTCTGTTGGAATATTCAGGTTTTAAGTGTTTATGGAATAACATGACGTTTTTAGTGGAAAAAAAAAAAAAAAAAAAACCAACAGATTTTCCCCCTCACCCCCCCAAAAAAAAATCCTTTTCATTTAACTATCTGATAAATCCGAGACTTGCATTTGTAGCAGTCCTTCATGCCCAAACCAATCTTCTCAAAACAGGCCCTGTTTTTTTACTTTCTTAGCCACAGCCATCCCCAGCTCCTGCAGTCAGAGCTGTGAGGAGCAGCAGTGACTGAAGAGATGGACACGAGACATATTCTCTCACTTTCTACCTACAAGCACTCCACTTTTCTTGGCAATGACCCCAAGGCTTTGAAACTTATTGCTGCCTTTCTGAGTTTCCTCTGGCATATTTGTGAGAGGAACCAGATCACAGCCACTGAGACAGGATCTCAGAAATACTGAGCTGTTTCATCAGTCCAGAATCTTTATTTCAATCCACCAGTTTCTCCCACCTAAACTATAAAACTGTTTCCTAATCCTCTTTCCCAAGGGCTGGAGAATTAAATATTGTCTGGAGTTCCTGACAAGATCAGTTATAATTTTTAATATCCTTGTTCTGCTCAATTTCCATTTCCTGAGTGTGAAGAGTGTATATTCTTTGTAAGTGTATGAGTGTGTGCAGATGCATGTTACAGTTCTTCAGGCCATGTAGTTGTGTGTCTCTGTACGTGTTTAACTTCCTCTGATGTTAATGGAAGCTGTGAGAGCCCTTCTGAAAGAATGTTTTAGAGAAGGCAATGTTAATCTAGGTGGGTTTTTACTGTTAATACATTTGCTTTCATTTCTGTAAGAAACATTTCTTACTGTGGGAAATAATCAGAAAGTCAGCTTACTTAAATACCTAATCCAAAACCTTTGAAAGACTGTACAGTCAGTAAGTAGTTAATGTGACCAGAAATACCTCAGCTTTCTAAAACCATAAGTAGGACCACTTTGTTTTACCCACATGTTATATTTAAGACAGCTGACCTCAAAAAAGAACATGGCCAGAAGAGTTCAACATCATGCACTGGATCTAGGGAATGTCACCAACAGATGTGAGGATGGCTGGAAAACCACCATCCTTAAAACTCAGTGAATGTATTGAGGAGATTAATCCAATGGCAGGGGCTTAAATGTCAGGTTCACCACCACAATATAATATTGACAGGATATCCATTCTCTTTCATTTGTAGTTTTAAACTGCAATTCATTACCTAATTCAACCAGTATAAAATACTATGCAGGAAGACAAAATATATTTCTGTCATCGCCTCTTGAGTTCAGACTGAGTCGAGGCTTGTTACTACCCTGGTGTGAAAGTTGTCCATTTTGGACCAGTATCATTCTTCCAGCATAAAGCAGAAAGGATTCTTTAGAACCTGGAGACTGGGGAAAAAAGAGACAGGGCATGGGGAATGTGTAGCATCTGGAAGCTGTGAAATAGAACAGGTTCTTGTGAACAGTCAGTAGTCAATATGAAACAATAGGAAGTGGTTCTAGATAGATCTGAACTGTCTTTTTCCAATATCTTTACACCAAGTGGTTAAAAGAATGTGAACTAGGAAAACACTTCATACCTGTATCACCAGCAAAATCACTATTTTGTGTAGCCATTGGAAATTGCAGGCAATTGTAATTCCATGTCAGAAAGAACTGGAGACTGGTTGGCTCAGCATTGCCACAGTGATGGAACTATGGCAGGAGGAAAATATTCATGATGAACCACCTGAAGTTCTCCAGGAAGCAGAGGGACTCTGCCTACATCCCTCCACTGGCACAGTCTTCTGCTTACCACTTGCCCAATATAAAATGATATTATCATTACCAGGCAAACCAGAAGCCAAACTCCTCCCTCCACTCCCACATCACACACCAGAGATCCAAAGTGCCAGACAATCAGAGGGAGGAACAAGTCGATGCACTCACCCACTACAGTGGACATGAAGAAGGGAGCAGGCTGGCCAATGAACCATGCCATGGGATGGAAGGACCCAGGTGATCAGTCAGATTACGTAGAAGCTTCCCAGAGCAAGACTCATGATCTTGTTTTACCATCATGGAAACTCCACTTCCTATGAAGTCAGGGAGCCCTTGCAATAACCAGAATCACAACACATGCACCACATCAAAAGATCACCACTGTAAAGGGAGCCAGTTCTTATAGAGGTGGCTTCTTATAGAGGTGGCTTCTTGCCCTGCCTCCAAGTTAACGTAGAAGGCAGGGGCACCTGGTGTTGATCTCCTAATCAGTTGCCACCCAAAGCTGGCCAGACACTGTGTGAAAATAATCAGGAAGGTCTTTCTTGCCTGCTTGTGGACATCATCTATACGCCAACCCATATTCAGGGCTGGGGGACTTAAATCCAGCACTTCACACAGGTGTTACAGTGTGGACAAGCCCTTCAGGCATGCAGTGGTGGCCATGGCTCAGCACCTGACTGGTGCCACTCGTGGTCCCTGTTAGGGTCCCTACAGCCACACAGAGCTCAGCAAGTTGGTTCTGAAGCCGTATGGTGATCAGTGTTTGACCTATGCCACGTGACGTGCCTGAGGATGGACTCTGTCATCATGACATGTGCTGTAACTTTCACTTGAATAACATTTCTCCATCCTTCATCCATCTCTCCTGTCTTTTGTGATCTACACAACTACACTATGAAGGTGTGCTAGGGACCAAGCAATATGGCTTTTGTGCACACAATACATGCATCAGGCCTAGCTACTTACCTGGGGTCTAGCAATGGCTTCCAAATGTTCGTCAGGTGGGATCCTCCTTCTGGTAAAGAACCTTGCTTTTGTTACCCTGCCACCCAAAGTATGGTGGGACTTGTATGCTGAAGTCCTACATTCTGGGGAGCAGCAACTATTTTGGGAACTGCCACTCTTCTTCTCTGCCCTACAAAGCCAACAGCAAGCCTTGTGGATCCAACCCACACTTAGTCGTGTAAGCTTTGTGTTCAAAACAACATATTCACCATGCATAGTTCACTCTTTTATGCCTCTTCACATTCAGAAGCTGCTTTCTTTCATTTCTTTTATATCTTAATTCATACGCTTTTTGTTAGTCACTTCTGTTCTTTCCATTTCTTATACAGTGGATTCCTTTTCCTCAGAGCTACTGCTTTTTCCATTGTAGCTTTTCCTTCTTTCTGTATTTTTTTTTAGAAAATGCCTATTTATCTTTTAATTAAATCACCAGGAGGCATATTTAGAGCCCCCAGGGTTCACTTTGAACTACGAAAAGGAAAAGGCTTACTCTGTGCTATAAACAAAATGTTAATTTGAATTAATTGAAGGAAATGCTCTGTCTATGATAAACTTGTTTCTGAATAATTAATTATTTCAGCCAGAAAAGTAAACATTGTCGCCCTGAATTTTGCTGCTGGTCCTACCCCTGTCGGTCTGGAGCAGCTCTGCTGATTCAATCTGAATCAGTCTCATTTGGTTCATCCAAAAGTTAACTCAGGCCCCCAGTCACCCTGGGGAAATTACCTTTTGTTCTGTGTTGTATCCAAACACATTGAAGCACTGTACCCCCATCTCTATTGCCTCATTTTTCAAATAAATGGTTTTCCTCCTCATAGCAAAAATACAGTGACAGCCAGGGTGGTGAGCAGCAGTGGTTGGGCCTCAGTAGCTCACTGGCTGAGGAATGGGGCTGGAACAGTGGGGGAAAAAAGCAACTGATGGCTAGTGAGAACTCACCTGGGATGGATGGGGAAGTGACCAGTGACCAGGAGAAGCCTGTGGGGAGAAGGAGGTAGAGGCATGTGCCACCAACTCTTACATCTTGTGAATCCTCAGAATATTGGCCTGCAGATAACTCTGGTAAGTGTGCCTCTGGTTTGTGGTCCAACCCCATTTCTGAAGTTTGAAATAGGAGGAATAAGTAGCTTCTGCTGCTTTATCCATCCTCCTTGTGAATGCTGACTCCTCTGTCCTTGGATCTTCATGAGTATGATATGGAATAGGCCAGAAAAGTAGTGAGTAAAGTTGAGGGAGGGGAAAGAAAAAAATCCTTCTCTGAAGAGGTCCTGGCTGAAAGGTAAGGACTTTTCCAAGCTCCATTATAACTTTATTCCCCTTTACCTTGCACCACTTTTACTGATTATTGACAATCTGTTTCTTCTCCTCCTACATGAGCAGCCCTGCAAAAGAGGGGCAATCACACACACCTTTACATTGCCTGCTAATCTAAAACTGAAACAAATGGTGCAAAGCCAAAAACTGCCGTTCGCCATTGGGTCACACACAAAAAAAGGCCTATCTGTGCAGAGCTAGAGATAAGAGGAGCTATCTCAGACATATAACAAGTGTCATCTTGTATGATACTGGTGTCTGATCTAGTAGAAGCTGTCCCTGCCCATGGCAGGAGGGCTGGAACTAGATAATCTTTAAGGTCGCTTCCAACCCAAACCATTAGACAGAAATTAGACAGATTAATGAGAGTGGCTCTTAAATGCGAAGAAACATTTCCAAATTCCTGTTGACTGATGATATTGAGGAACCATGACAAAGGCTATTTCCGTCGCTGTCGTAGTCCTTCCCAAAGCTTCTGCTGACAGTTTCCAAGTGGCACTTGGCAAAATAACCCTTTGGTTTCACCCGTGACCAAATGTGTGATCTTACTCATAGCTGTGTATTTCCCATGAAGCCAAGAATCCTCAGATCCAGTTTATTGCATAACAGCACAAGACTTTTTGACAGGACAAACATGAGGCAGAGGAGAAAAAATATTTCAAGTAACTTCTTAATATTTAAAAGAAATAAATAGTCTCTC
>NW_008610549.1:0-12385 GCF_000691845.1 Merops nubicus | reverse complement strand
TCCCTTCCCAAGAGTCTGGGACTTGACATGTTTGCTGGTTCTATTTCTAGTCTGTACAGATTCTTAAAGCCCACACATCACATTCATATCCAGCCCTTTCCAACAGTGTTTTTAATAAATTCCATGAAGATGAAATCATTTTTGGGTAGTAACTACTCTCAAGCCATGCTTACTGGCATCACAAGAGCAGTATAAAACCCAAACAAACAGAAGTTTTGTAATGTAGGCATGCTGATAAAGTGAAAGGCAGGCTAAGAATAACCATCAGTTTTACATATAAGAAAAGGGGAAAGACGCATTATGTGTTAGAAGTTGTATGAAAACTTTGAGTTAAGTTACTTTTTTCCACCCAAATGGTATTACAGTAATGAGTTTTTAGTTTTTCTATGACATAGGGTAATATCAAGATAAGAAAGTCTTAAATATTATTAAACTTAAATAGAAGGAAAAACTCTTAAAGCCCATCAGTCTTTACAAGGCATTTGTTTTTTTCTGTACTGAGAGGAAATTCTTAGCAGGCATTTGAAGAAAGGTTGTTAGAGTTTTCTCTCCCTGGAATTTGAAAACCAGAGGGTCTGAAAAAAAAACCCAACCTGATTAAAACCTTGATCACAGATTCAGAAACTGATTAGAAAAATAGATTTGCAGAATAGTGTTATTAATATTGACATCAGGAAGACCTCTGAAGAGTTATAATTCCTCTCTGCTAACAGGGCTCTTAAAGAGATTCATTTTCTCCCACTGAATAATTTGAGTTTCAAATATCTAAACATTGATTATTCACAGTGAATGTCTAAAGTGTAACAGTCAGGAGAAAGTACCTGCTTTTATGGAATTGTCCTATGAGATATGAAGCTCAACCCTGCATTAATGGATCTGTATATATTTTTACTTTGCATAGTTACTGCTGTTTTGCAGTGGTTTAGAAATCTGAATGATCATGTATTTCTATTTACTTGCTAGTTTTTCTGTTAGATTCTTTTTGTTAATCAAAAGAATATGTCCCAGAGAAGAAATGTCCTTCCTGCTGTGCAAAGAGCTGCTGATGTTGCTGTGGTCTTATTATTCCTACAGAAAATGTACCCAAAGCCTCTAACTGTTGACCCTGAGAACTCAGTGAGGTACCCAACAGTGCTGCTGGTCTCAACAAGCTGTGCAATATGTGTACAAAAATACCCAGGAGCAGAAATCCCACCAAGAAGTTAACCCCCTGGAATTCCTCACAGACCTCATGTTCAGCACTCAAGAGCTGGAGAAGGCCTCAATAGAGAAAAAAATGTCTTCCTGTGAAAGTAAGAGTTTTTTGTCTGTGAACCCTGTTGACCTGGTTTAGAGCTGGGACTTGCCCAAACCCATGAAGCCTCGCAGGTGAATGCTTGGCCAGAGCTGCTATTGATCTGTACCAGAGTCAGAGCCACACGTTCTGCCTGTTTGTATCTTAAAAATATCTAGAAACTGTTATTGAGTAAACAAACCTTTTGTTGAGTATACAGCTTTTCCCTGGAATGAATATTCTAACTAGTATTTCTAGATTTTTCTTACTTCTTTTTCTTACCCTTTTTAGCCTGCTAGTTCTCGGTCTGTTTATTACCTTAAAAACCCTAAAAAATCCATCTTTCTCACACTTTCCTTCTCCTGTGTCAGGGCATTATAGATTATATTGGTCCAGTAACCAACTGAACTTGATGCATGTTTAGAAAACTAACTCTACTTGAATGTATTTAATTTAGGAATCCCCAAACTCTCAGCTGAATCCTAATAGTTGGATGTGGTCTGAAATACAGCAAATGAGTTTATTTATGTGATTGCTGCAAGAATTCCTGAAATGTGGCAGAAAAGACCTGGGTGGACATTGTCCATTCATGCTGGTGCTCCTGAGGTGCTTTCTTGGCTGATGATCTGCCAAATCCTCCCACCTTATCTTTCCCCAAACCACTTTCTGTCTTAAATTCAGCTCCCCTAATGATCACAAGGGTGTCAGTGCCAAGCTGGATACAGTTGGCTACTTATGTGTTAACCACAAGGTCGTCTAAATTTTGCTCTGAGCTACTCAACATACAGAAGAGGTTCTTCAGATCTGCTCTCATCCATGCAGGTGCAGAAGGCAGCTAAGTATTACCATCTGCTCTCTGGAACTGAGTTTGCAGGAGGAGCCAGAAAACAGACACCTGTTTGGAATAGGACTGCAAAATAAATCGTTGCCAAAGTATGTTGCAAGAAGGGTACGAGTGAACAAAAACTGAAAGAGGAGACAGACGACTCGTTCCTTACTAGCAAAAAAAAAAGTAGGGTAAGAGGGACAAAGCTGTTGGGACTGTAAATTATATGTACAGAGAGGAATTTGGAAACCTCTTTGTAAAGTGCAAGGAAAGGTGGATGATACTGCTGCACTTTTTTGCTGGTCCTTTGCCAGTTTACCCTGTCTACCAGGGAAGTGTGGTCACCTATGGAAGGTGAACTAAAATTACTTATAATTAGGACCCCAGCATTTACTTATAATTAGGACCCCCAGTATCTTGCTTATAAGATTTACTAAGATTTAAATCTTGATAACATGGTCCTTGTTTATCAGCTTGGATCTGCTTAGCTTCAGAACACCACATAAACATTTAGTTACTTTTAAATGCTTTCTCACATCAGTTAAATTTGGGAAACTGATGCCTGTGCTTCAGGCAAAGTGTTGTCCTAAGAGCTACCTTAGACACAATTTCTTCTTCCCTGCCTTCATATTATAAATCCTGCTATGTCTTTTCAATCACCTCAACTTCTTTGATTTTCTAAAATTAAAGTGAAACAAACAATTGCCTCTCCAAGACATTGTCATTGTGCTCTGTGAAGTGCAGAGAGCAGCTGTTTTCCTCTGTCTCTGTGACCTTATCCTTGCATTTGACTTCTGCTTGTTGACATAGGTTTTAATTGCAGATCCTTCTCACAGCAAACAGTGATAAATGTTCAAAGGAATGAAACTATAGCTCTAAATTACAATGCATGGGTGTATGCTTAATACCTCAGGTTAGCTGCCAGCTCAGGATAGAAGGTGGTTCCAGAGAGGAAGTCCCTGACAGAGCAGCAAGGTTATTTTGAGCAAGTTTCTTTGTGTGTGCTGCACCTTTGGTTTGGAAGACACAACATTACACCGTAATTTAGCTTTGATTTCATAAATACAGCCTTGGCTTCCACACTGATTCAGTCTTCCCCTGCTTCACATTTTCTGGGCATTTCCTGCCAAGCTACATTTTTTCTTCCTTAGCAGGCTGCTCTCTGCTATCTCCTGGTTTCTCTTACACCGAGTCCCTTCAGGCACTGTATCACTTCTTTTGAGCTTTACGTCCCTTTGAACCATGGAGGAGCGGAAACTACAGTTTGAGGAACTGGTAATTTGGCAGGACCTTGTTCATGCTATAAATCAAGCTGACAATTAATCACTAACCATTATTTGGTATGGCTAGAACTGAAATGACTATTGACTTTGGAAGAGTTCTTTTTTTGCCTCTATCCTTAACAGCCACGTGCTTCTTTTCTTCTGTCCAAAAATGAGGACTGGCAATATTATCCCTGGGTATAGGAAATTAAACCATCTTTTCATCTTGTGTTCTAAATACTATTTGCTTAGGCTAATGTTTTCATAATTTTATTTTTTTTTAAGTGTTCCACAACCTACTAGTAACTTAGAGGAGCGTTTCTCTTACTTTATTCTAATATATTAATTCTGCAAAAAGAGAGAAATTAGAAGAGGGGAAGTGATTTTCTTTCTCATTAAAAATGTAACACTAGCATCTAGTTTAAAAAAAAGAAAAGTACTTATTACAAAGCTGCCTATGGTTCAATGATATATGAACACAAAATTGTGTTTATGCACGTATTACTTCTGTGTATCTCTAATAATGAGATGCTGTAAGGCCCACTTGGAGAATTTGTTAGCTCATAGAGTAATTAAAAAAATGAACTAGACCAAAAAAATTTGGCCAAGCTTCTACATCTTGAAGGTGAAGTGACTGAATGCTTCCCGGATTAAGAAGCCCCATTGGGTAAGCTAATGGAATGTTCCCATCTGTGAGAGCTAGGAAAAGAGGAAAAATTCCCAGGTTCCTATTCTGAGTCTGTTTTCAAGCCTGCTGGCTCCATAATACTGTGGGTTAGATCTGGGAGTCTGAGCCAGCTGAAGTTGAAACTTGACCCTGGAGAATGAAAAAATAAAAAGCTGTTGAGCTGCCAGACCAGGTCTGTGGTGCTGCTGTGATGTCTCTCTGTTATCAATCTTGGACCTCAGGCAAGCTCCAGATCCAGAGTGTATTTCATCTGGGTCGGCAGCAGCAGCCTGGGTGTTCAACTACCCGTGACAGGTCAGGAAATGGAGTAATTTCACATGTTAAAGATCTCTGAGAACCCTGGTAGCCTACAATAGCCCAACTTAAGGGATTGCCCAGAAGCACCACATGTCACCAATCAAACAGCACAGTAGATCAGCAATGACTTCTGGCATGACACAGGCTGATCATGCCAAACAGAAGGAGGGTTGTGCAGCAGAACTTGGTTCCAAGGTTGGGAAATATTCAAAAACATGATTGGATTGTCAGAAGCATGGTATAGGAATGCTTCCTCTGCTTGGCCGTTTGTGTGAATGTTATTTTTGGTAACAGATGTAATCATTTATGGCATTGTAGAACGTTAAGTTTGCAGATGCTGCTAAGTGATACAGTGGCAGTGTTATCATTTTGTGTAAACGCAGCACTTAGGAAGTCAAGATCTTAATAGCACTGGTGCAATGTGTTCAAGTGCTCATTTGACACACAAACTGCCAAAGCACCTCTCTCCTAGTCTAATGTGGGGAATCCATGTAGAAAGTAATGCAGATCTGGGTTGTACAGAAGTTTGGGATATGGAGAAGCGGATGTCCAGGTAATACAAATTGGACCTTGCTCTTTGTGCTCAGGAGACAGTTTGAATCCACATACAAAAGCTGTTTAAAAAAGCAGCGGGAGAATGATTAGCCTGCAAATCTTTTCTTGCAAAGTCTATCTGAAATTGGCTTTTTGACAGTGGTTTAAAGGCTGTCTTTAGTTCTATTCCAGAAAGATGCTCAGGAAAGTCAATTCTGTATTCCTAGCCAAACCCCGTGTGGTCACTGGAGAATTTCTTTAAATTTCTCTTCACTCTGCAAAAAAATAAACGAATTCTGTTTGCAAAGATTGCAAATACCCCAAACTCCCTGCTGGGGAGTATTAATAAATAGCTATTTTTACACAGAGAGCTCTCAGGTAAGTGGGACTTCTGTGAGAAAATCTTCAGGATTTGTTCTTTTATTACTGGCTTTACACCTTCCAAAATCTGGCCTCATTTTTTTGCTGAAAAGAAACAACGTGCTTGAGTGTATAGAGACTGAGCAATCATTTCATTTATCTGTTTTATAGTGTGAGATGATGTGATGCTACTCAGCCTACAGCAAAGCCCCTGTGGTTTAACTGCTATCACATGGACTTTATCCAGTTAAACTGTCTTTGCCAGTAGTGCCAGGCCATGCGCAATATTAGCTGTTGTATCACCCTCGTGCTACAGAAGGTGAGGTTTAATTGAAGTTTTTTCTATGCACCCCATTTTTATGAAGTCTGTGGGTCATACTTTAGGTGTTCTCTAGATTTCCAGAGAAAAGCATCTTCTGTCTTGACTAGTCACATTTATTTTTGCCTTTCTTAGCCCCAGGGTCCATAAATTTGGCCCAGGTTCATTATGGAAATACAAAAGAAACTTTCAAAAAATATCCCCTGCAACCCAAATAACTTAGTTGTATTTGGTGGGATTCTTGTACTCAAACCCAGTTTTCACTTAAATATAGAAACTCTGGCATACATTTACTCTATAATAAGTTGCTCTTTTTTGGAAAAGGAAATCAAAAGAGTTCTTTGAAGAGCATCTGAATATAGAGTTAACCAAGAGCCCAGAATGGCTTTAGCAATATCCCCTGGTTTTGGAAAGTACAAGATATTTATAGCTGTCTAAAATACCTGATGAAATGTTCTGGTCTCTTTGGAAAATATGTAGTAAATGTTTGGCCTTTTTTCGGGGGGTGAGAGAATAAAATATTCTCTTCTAGTTAACTTGAGAAAAGCCAAACCCTTAATCCTTGTTTCCTGCTGGCAGTTCTTTGTCATGCTGCGTTACAAGTGAGTACAAAGATGGTGAGTCAGATTTTGTAAATGAGGGGTGAGAAAAATAGGAATTGTATTTTTAGAGAAAGTAGAAAACAAACTGAAAAGCACCAACCATTTAAAGCAAACCTGCTTTTAAAAATACTGGCTGCAGAAAAATGAAGGGAGAAATTTAGGGCTGCAAAAACTTTAAAACTGGAAAATGGAGAGACAGTTTTCCTGATGTGGGATAGTCTGGGAAAATTACAACACAAGAAGTATCTTGAGTGTGTTAAGAAATGGATTTATCAACATGCATAGTTTAACTGCAGACTGGAACAGTAAGATTGTGATGTGGAAAGCTTTGCTGTCCATACTCATTAAAAAAAATAAAATCTTATTTAGTTTTGTAATTTGAAAATGAATGGCAGAGTGATACACTAAAACTAAGACCGTAAAGCTAGAAAGAAGCACAGATATAAGTAAAATTCCTATCCTATTCAGTTCAGGGCATAATCATTTAAATCAAATGTTAAATCACACAATTTAGTGATAATTTATATCATCATCCAAGTAAATATGTTATTAGACATTTGTGTTAGATATGCTAAATAACTTTCTTATGTAGTTATATTTACTGGTTCATTTCTGTAAGAGATATTGATTCTATTAAAATATGCTGGTTTGGAATGAAGTACAGCTTATATTCTAAAAAATCATACAGCCTTTGCTGAAAAAGAGACTTATGCACAGTTAACCAATTACAGAGCCAGTTTTAATATGCTTCATTTTTATGTGACATGATAAAAGTTACGGTTGTTAGTGATTACACTAACTTCTATTACGATTTTAGTAGTAATTGGAATTAAATGTATAGAAAACCACACTATCATTTTTTAATTAGGATAAGTACAACAAATATATGGGATAAATCCATTTTTCTGTATATCAGACTATGTTTAACAGTTAATGATTTTTGTTTACTAAATAAATTTCACTGCATTGAATCCTTTATTCGTTGTTGCCACGTCTTTCGGGATTTTAGAGGCAGCGTATCTCAGTTTCTACTATTTTGTTTTCATTGATGAATTGGGGAAGAAAAAAAAATTTTCTTTGTCCTTGTTTTCTGGGTGTTGTATGACATACCTATAGCACTGCCCTAAACTAAATAACTGGAATAAAGACAGTTCTTGTTCAAGAGTAGCAAAAGCTAAGCTGTTGCTGAAAACCACTCTATCACCTTAACACGCTTTGGTTTCAGGTTCTAAACTGATCAGTTGGCTCTTCACCGGGTTGATGTCCTTTTGAAATTTTGACTGCAAATTTGGACATCTTGAATATCGTTTTTGTCTAAGGAGGTGTAATCTATTGTAGACAGCTCAGAGTGTTCACAGGTCTAATATCAAAACTAATTTGCATTAGATCTGTTTTAAAAGGAAATTACTTTTTTTTAAAAAAAAATTGAAAACATATTTTCATTTATTCTGCTTAATAACTAAGAGTATGGGGAGCTCAGAAGCTGTGCTGCATGTTGGAGGGAACTGCAGAGTACTCCTGATTGATATAAATCAAACTCCATCCCAAACCCTATTTTGTGCTCAACGCATTGGACAGGAGTCCCAAGCAATTATTGGACAACTTGATTAACAACTGTTCTCTCTTGGCATTTTCCTTGCTGGCCCCTAGAAGAGCAGCATGCAAAGGGGAAGGTATATTCTGAACTCTCTATATTCCAAACATCTATATATACAGTCTACACAGATACCTTCATATTCTTCAACATGCCTTAAGCTAGAAAAAGCACCGGTTTACAAGGCTGTATATTGCTTTAGATGCTTAGCTTTGGGCTCCCTTTTTGTCACAGGCAGGTGATTTAAAACCATGAACACCTTCCAATAACTACATAATGCCTCTAGACCTGCATATGACCTAATTTGCACTGGCTATTAAACAGGAATTATTCACCACTTCTCAGAAATCTGTGCAGTGTACAAATCAGAATCCCAAGATTAAATTTAACCTTTGAATGTGCATATACTCTTGTACCTTTTGTTTTCACTTCTTGACCCTAAGTTGACCTTGTGTACCACTTCCCAGGGAGCTAGAACAACCCTTAAGAGAGTTGGGTAGTGATACTCTTACAAGACAAGCTGGAGAACTACCCAGGAAATTTCTATAGGGATGATATGAATTGTTGCTACTACATAAACTTGTGCTTCCAGTTATCTGGTTTGTCTTTGTTTATGATGAATCAGTTATACAACTTGGACAGACTCTTCTGATTATCTAATAAAATACAAATATGTAAATGCAGGTAACAAACCCACCACTGTGCTTTCAGTTCTTATCTAATGTAATATATTTCCTGGATTTTTACTCTTTCCAGCCCTGCTGGTAGTAAGTGTTGATTCAGAAAAGAAAACAGGAAATAATTCTTCATTTCAATAATTCATGGAAAATGAACTGAAACTGTGATATCTGTGACACAAGAGCACACGTCTCAAACTGTGTTATTAGTATTCAGTGCTGGGCCTGTAGCCCTGGAACATATGCTTAAAACATTTCTAAGCCTCTTCGGAATACCATTTCAATAGAAATTCAGTAATCTGTTGAAATAAGTCGACACAGAAAATTATGATATAATTGGAGCTGCTTAATTGCCTGTTATGTCCTTTAGTTGATCCCCTGAAACAATGTTATTAGTATTTAATGTGAAATTTCTGCAGTAAAAAAGGTGAATTTATTGGGTGAAAGGACAATCTTCCATTTCAAGAAATACAACTGGCAGATGGAAACATGAAATAAAGTGCCTCCTGCCAGCTTTTACTATACCTCCTCGTAAACTTTCCTGCCTTGAGACAGTAAAAAGAGTTTCTTTGGGACACTTACCATTTACCAAAGTATCTGCTCTTCCTCCACCTTCACACCAAGGCAGGCTTTTTCTAATTTTTAATATATTATAAAACACTTCAGTGAACAGGGTGGTTGAGTGGAACAGTGTCACTCTCATTAACATGTGAGCATGCCAAAGCATGACAGAAGCTGATGTGGTGTTCAGTGCTCCTGAAGAATATATTTTACACAGGATTTAAGAATACAAATGGTTTACTGCTGCCTGAGTGAAGCCTGTATATTCCAGTTTGTTTTACTGACTCTCTCCCCATATTTTTAAATCTATGCCAAATCACCAAGCCCAGGGCTCCTCACCTTGCTCCTACTTGTGGAGCTTTGAAAGTGCAGACAGCAGTTCCTACACACAGGTGTGGCCGTACTACCAGAAGACAAATTCTCCAAATGCAGCAGATTTCAGAGCCATGCCACTTAGAGCAGGTTCCTTATCACATGCTTTGTTTCCAGATTGTCCACCACTGCCTTTGCTCTCAGCACCCCGGTCCATGAGTTTCTCTTACTGTCATGGAATCTAATTTTTTAAGCGGGTGCAGCTGCAGGTGACTAGGTGCAGGTTTTCACCTCTAAATACAGAAACTTTTTCTCCTCATCATCTATAATAAACCTCTGCAAGGACCACAGCAGGTTACATTCAGTCCTGCAACCCAAAAGCTTTTCTCTGCAGAAAAATACTTTACTGTTTGAAGTCTATTGTTTCAGATCATGTAAGGATAAAAAAAGAAGACTTAAACCACATTTTCTCTCCCTCCTGGAGGCACCTGAAGAGACAGAAGGTTGGTCTTCAAGATTGCACTGTTTGGAGGCAGTTTGTAAATGGGTGGTTGTAAATGGTTAGGGCTGGGCTGGCCACTAGATGAAAGACAGGTACTCTCTGTTAACCACTCTCCCTTCCCAAAGGGGAAGGGAAAGGGAATAGGGGAGAGAAACTTATGGATTGGAAAAGAAAGCCTAAACAGCTTTAATGAAACTAATAACAATAAAATGAAGTATTGAATATGTAAGAAAAGCAATATTGAATTCAACCCCCCTGATGGTATTTACATCGCCATCACCACTGATGCTGTGGAGCAGGCACTGGGGAAGTAGCACACTGGACTCAGCAGTCCTCAGGAACCAAATTCAGGAACACACGGATTGGGATTGAAGGCAGAACAGAGTCTTCCTTGGACACCAGCCATTGAGAGACTGACCCTGGTGATCCCTCAGCTTTATACTGAATATGATGTACATGGGATGGAACACCCCATTGGTCAGTTTAGGGTCTCCTGTCCTGTCCACTCCTCCCCTCAGGTGCAGACTTTTACTCTCTGCACTCCCAACATGGTACACAAGACTTAGCAGTGACCTTGGTCTGCATAGGAGCAAGTATAAGCAAGAGACATAAAAACCAGCATTGTACAGGAGTGTTCTAGCAGCTGCTCCCTTCTGCTCCTCCTCACCCTGCCAGGTACTTCCTCTCCTGAAGACCTTTTCCTCCTTTCTGTCCTCCAGCTTTTAGATCTTCTTGATCTTTTTGAGCTTCCTTAAGTAGAGTGACAGGACTTGTTAAAGTGCTGCCCTGTCAGGCTGGACCTTCAGGGTGTTTGTCATCCAAAAGGGAGAACAGCAGCCCCAGGGCAAGAGGTGACCTGTCTTTTCTTGCTTCTGCTCAGCTGCTGCTGGGAAAAGCAATGGGATGAAGTGGCTTTGTAAGGAAAACTCCCAGGGGTCTACTTATAGCTCTGGTGAGGCACACTCTATAATGCACAACTTTTGACCAAAATCATCATTAAAGGATATATTCATGTACAATGGTCAGAGTCACGATTTCTGATGCCAGGTAGAGCTCATATCTTTCCATTTTTCTCTGTAAGTGAAGGTGGGATTGTGTTATAACCCACACACTGTCACTTAGCCTGGGGTGGGCTGTAGTCTGTTTAGAAATGAGTTTGTGTGCCTGATGTGAGACTTAAGTTTACTGTCAGTTCCTTCCAGACTATGAGCTATTATTAGCATCTTAAATGCAAGTAATGCAAACCTGATCGAAATTTTGGAAAAAATAAGGAATTAAATGGGAGCAAAAGTAAAATAATTGTAGAACACCAGTTAGTGTGCTTCAGCTGGCAAGGAACAAGAAAAGGCTGTTAATGGCCTGCTATGCCTTTTGCAGCAAAGGTGATGCTTTAAATCATGATCTTGAGGAAAGTCAAGTTCTTAAACAAAGTAGGGCTACCCATTTATATCTAAAATCCTGTTTGAAGGGACATATTGCAAAAAGTAGCATTCCTAAATCATCTGGTGTGCTGCCTACAACTTCACAGGTGAGAAGTATACATCCCAGCATTAGGGTTTCATTTTGAAAGATTCCCATAGTTA
Organism: Merops nubicus; assembly: GCF_000691845.1. Taxonomy (NCBI): domain Eukaryota; kingdom Metazoa; phylum Chordata; class Aves; order Coraciiformes; family Meropidae; genus Merops; species Merops nubicus. Next base: position 995 of record NW_008610549.1, on the reverse strand, counting down.
ACTGCCAGATGCTTGAAACTTCATTTTTGTTTTCGAAATATAGCTGGAAAAGCCACAGATTATGAGCTAACACTGTAATCATACAAATAGAGCATATTTGTGAGCTAATTTATTTGGTTTATTTTTTTTTTTTTTTTCAGAATTTGTAACCTGAAAAGGTAAGGTTCTACTTGTGCTTCTGAAATAACATAACGAATGCCTTTGTGTTCCAGATTCATATAAGTGACTTAATATTCAAAATATATTGACAGTTCTTTTCCTTTACAAATCTGGGCTGATGTATTCAGTGGGTTTTGTGACTTGTATTTGCTAAGGTACTAATTTGGAGCTGAATGAGCTGTTCATTCTGAACAGAGAACACAGTAAAAATTAAAATAGATTTCTGAAGGCATTTCATGCACAGAATATGATTAAGAAGTAGTCACATACTGGAAATTCATTCACTCCACCTACCTTGTTACTGGGTAGCTGGATCATGCTGTAGGGGGTGGATTTAAAGTAATGCATTATTTTACAGAGAGATAAAGCTGAAGCTCTGTGTGCATGTGAGCAGTTCCCCCTCCCTAGCAGTTTCCTGGAGTTTATTAAAACCACACGGTATAAAGGGAGGGGTGAACTGATACTTTTTTTTTTTTTCCCCATTAGATGGAGGAGAGTGTTGTATTTTGAGGCTTCTGCAGTTAATAGATTTTCTTAAATTTTCTCATGGCATCTTTTGGCAACTCACATATTTTGAGATTTCATTTGGTTTTCCAGCTGTGCAATTCACGTTCTAGTAACAGATGATGGACAGCAGCTCTTGACTCTAGACAGCGACAAGTAAAGGAGTAAATAGCTCAGCCAGTTTGTCCTCAGCCTCTGAGGGCTTTCAAATTCTAGTGTTGAGACACCCACTTAGTACTCTGCTCTCTTCATTGAAAAAAAAAATAGGATGGAGGAGGTCTGAAACAGGTCTGTTGTAATTTTATTATATATTACATTATTATATTATATTA